>NC_048313.1:580817-598030 GCF_013100865.1 Trachemys scripta elegans | reverse complement strand
CCCCCAGGGCGGGGGGGTGATGGGAGCTGGGCACGTCCCCCCCCCATCTCTCCAGGGTGGGGGTGGGGGCCGGGTATGACGGTAGCTGGGCACGTTCACACCCCTACCGCTCCCGTGCGGGGGGTGGGGGCCAGTGTTGATGGTAGCTGGGCATGGTCCCCCCCCCTCCCCCCCTCTTGCAGGCTCTGGGGGTAATGGTACCTTGATATGTGCCCCCATCCCTTGATGTGGGGTGATCAGTAGCTGGGTATAATTATATAAATTAGGTTCTCAGCCTTTTTTCTTCTGAGGCTGCGTGCCCCCCCCCCCCCCTTATAAAAATCCAGTGCTCACCTGTGCCACAACTGCTCTTCTGCATGTAAAAGCCAGGCTGGCATTAGGGGATAGCAAGCAGGGCAGTTGCCCAGGATCCCAAACCAATTGCTCAGGCTTTGGCTTCAGCTTTCTGCCCTGGACCCCAGTGAGTATAATGCTTGCACTGCTCGGTGGATCCACTGAAACCTGCTCGTGCCCCCTCCCCCCCCCCCCCCCCCCAGCCTCAGACCCCCTGGTTGAGAACTGGTGATATAAATAAAAGAATAAGGAAGGCTGAGTGGGTTTGGGCCATTGTGTGATGTGAATGGGGAGAAGGCTGAAGGTAATCTAGGTACGAGGGGGGATTTGATAGCAGCCTTCAACTACCTAAAGGGGGGTTCCAAAGAGGATGGAGCTCGGCTGTTCTCAGTGGTGGCAGATGACAGAACAAGAAGTAATGATCTCAAATTGCAGTGGGGGAGGTGTAGGTTGGATATTAGGAAAAAACTATTTCACTAGGAGGGTGGTGAAGCACTGGAATGGGTTACCTAGGAAGGTGGTGGAATCTCCATCCTTAAAGGTTTTTAAGGCCCATCTTGACAAAGCCCTGGCTGGGATGATTTATCAGGGGGTTGGACTAGATGACGTCCTGAGGTCTCTTCCAACCCATATCTTCTATGATTCTATGTTCCTAAAATGTAAATGAATGTTTTGCTTCAGTTTTCAGTAAGGATTGTACCGTGGAACATGTGCAGGAATGTGCCTGGGAGACAGTCCTGGAAAGCAGTTACCTCTGAAAAAGATTTGGGTGTTGTGGGAGCTAATCAACTGAACATGACCTCACAATGTGATGTTATGGCCAAAAGAGCTATTGCATCCCAGGACTATATAGATGGGGGATTCTCAAGTAGGAATAGAGAAGTTTTTTTTACCTCTGTGTTTGGTACTGGTGTGACCATTGTTGTAATTCTGTGTCCGGGTCTGGTGCCCAAAATTGAAGGATGTTGATAAGTTGGCGAGGGGTCAGAGAAGTGCCACAAGAACGATTAGAAAATATACCTTATAGTGATAGGCTCAAGGAGCACAATTGATTTAGCATAACAAAGGGAAGGTTAAGGGGTGACGTGATCACAGTCTATAAGTGCTTGCTTGGGGAATGAATATTTAATACTGGGCTCTTCAGGCTAGCAGACAAAGGTATAACATCCAGTGCCCGGAAGTTAAAGCTAGATACATTGAGACTAGAAATAAGGCTTACATTTTTTAGTGAGCGTAATTAGCCAATGGAACAATTTATCAAGGGTTGTGGATCTCCATCACGGACAGTTATTAAATCAAGAGTGGCTGTTTTTCTAAAAGATCTGCTCTGGGAATTATTTTGGGGAAGTTCTCTGGCCTTTGTTATATAGGATGTCAGATTAGATGGTCACAGTGGTCCTTTCTGTTGTTGGAATTTATGAATTAATAAAGATATTGAATAACATTGGTCCCAAGACCAATCTTTGAGGAACTCAACTAATAACCTTTCAGTTCATCTTTCAGCACAAGCCATTGTCTTCTCCCTTAAGTCAGTTCCTTATCTACCTTACAATGCTTATACTGATCTTCCCTAAATTAACTAATAATTTCCCATGTGGTACTGTATCATATGCTTTACTGAAGCCCAGGTATATTAAATCTACTGAACTTCTCTTATCTAAAAAATTGCTTATTCTCTCAATGAAGGTTATCTGATTAGTCTGGTGTGATCTACCTTTGGAAACCCGTATTGCATTACATCCCCATCACTGTTTACCTCTAGGAATTTAATTATTATTTACTTCACAATTCAAAGCCTTGCATTCTGTTGAGGTCAGATTAACAGGTCTATAATTGCCCAGGTGTTCCTCCCCTCCCCCCCCCTTCTCAAATATACACACAATGTTAGCTGTTCTCTAGTCATATGGTTCAACTCCTACGTACATATATTTATTAAAAATTCTTGCCACCAGATTAGCTAGCTCATATGCCAGTTCTTTTTACAGTATTCTGGGAGAGAAACTATCTAGTCCCACTGATTTGAGAGCATTAAGTTCTTTAAGTTTTTGTTCCACCTCAGATGTGATAATTTGCATTTCTAGACACTCATTTCCATCAGCTATGCTGCCTTCATGCACATGTTCCATGTTATCATCCTCACTGAAAACCCAGGCAAGAATACATTTAGTTTTTGCGCCATACCTAGATTCTTTAGTCTTCTTCCCATCTGCACTGCATAGTGGCCCAACCTAATCCTTTCCTTATTTTCTTTTTATTTGTATAACTAAGAAACCACTACTTATTTAGTTGCTTTAGCAGTAGCTAATTCAGCTTGACTTTCAGTAAGCCTCACTTTATTCCTATGTTTTCTAACCTCCATGATGTAGCTTTCTTTGCTTATCAACCCCTTTTTTCCATTCCCTAAAAGTTCTCTGCTTACTCCTATAACCTTTTTAAGGTGCCTATTTATCCTGCTGGGTCTGGAGTCTTTCCCTACAAATTTTCCCCCTTGTGATGCACGTTTCAGATAGTTTTCGTATAGGTGATTTGAAAAAAATTCCAAGCCTCCTTCACATTTAAGTCCTTGAACTCCTAAGTCCAGTTGACTTCTTTAACTAATTCCCTTAATTGCTCAAAAGTCTGCCCTTTTGAAATAAAAAAATCATAGCTGATGACCTAGTTTTAATGACCTTTCCATTTAATTTTAACTCAGTCAACTCATGATCACTTGTTTAACGTTATTTCTCACAACCAGTTCTTCTATGATGTTCTCACTACTTACCAAAAACAAGTCCAAGGCTAGGTCTACACTGGGGGGGTTGACCTAAGATACGCAACTTCAGCTACGCGAATAGCCGGCGTATCTAAGGTTGATTTACCTGGCTGTGAGGACGGCGACGAGTTGACCGCTGCCGCTCCCCCGTCGACTCTGCTTCCGCCACTATCTGGCGGGTAGTATAGACATACCCTAAAATTGCATCACCTCTTGTTGGTTCAGAGATGATTTGATGTAGAAAACTGTTGTTATCACATCCAGCAATAAGTGGGCCTAACCAGACTTACCGGACAACCTGTGGAACCGGAAGTAATCAGTCAGGCAACAGTGGAGACAAAGAGCAAAAAAACAAACAAATACTGTTCTGCCTTGGGGTTTAGCCCTGGGGCTCAGGGCTTTAGCCAGTTGGGGCTGGTGGGGTGGGTGGCTCAGGGCTTCTGCCTCATGAGAACACTGAGGTGCAGAGCTTTGGGAGGGGAGCACTGGGGCTCGGGGCTTTAGCTACAAGATGAGAGCTGGTTTCAACCCCAGTGTTCCCCATGTAAAGCCCTGAGCCCCGGCATCCCCCATGTTGAAACCGGGAGCAGAGCCACAGGGCTGAAGCCCCCAGCCCTAGCGCTCCCCCCAGGTCTAAGGCCCTGAGCCCTGGTGCTCCCCCAGGACAGAAACCCGGAGCCATGATCCCCCCTGCCTGGAGCACTGACCCCGCCCCCACCGTGGCTGAAGTCTGTAACATCTTGTTCAGAGTTATGGAACATTTCAGAGGAAGACCAAGGACAGGGTAGGCGTGTTAATCAGTGAGGCGGGAAAAACAATAACAGAAAATGTGGAAATGGCAGAAGTGCTAAATAACGTTTTTGTTTCTGTTATTGCCAAAATGTTTAGTAGTAATTGGACATCTAACTTAATGAATGCCAGTGAAAATGAGGTAAGATCAGAGGCTAGAATAGGGAAGGACCCAGTTAAAATTTATGTAGACAAGTTAGATGTCTTCAAGTCACCAGGGCCTGATGAAATACATCTAGAATACTCAAGGAGCTGACTGAGGAGATATCTTAGCCTTTGGTGATTATCTTTGAAAAGTCATGGAAGACTGGAGAGATTGCAGAGGAGTGGAAGAGGGCAAATACAGTGCCAAACTATAAAAAGGGGAATAAGGACAACCCACGGAATTGCAGACCCGTCAACTTAACTTCAGTAAGAGAGTGGAGCAAATAATTAAGTAATCGATTTGAAGACACCTAGAAGCTAATAAGGTGATAAGTAACAGTCAGCATGGATTTGTAAAGAACAAATTGTGTCAAGCCAACCTAAAAGCTTTCTTTGACAGGGTAACAAGCCTTGTGCATGGGGTGAGGAGAGCGGTAGCTGTGGTACATTGGACTTTAGTAAGGCTTTTGATACTGTCTTGTATGACCTTCTCATAAACTAGGGAATTACAACCTAGATGGAGCTACTACAAGGTGGTTGCACAACTGGTTGGAAAACCATTCCCGGAGAGTAATTAGCAGTGGTTCACAGTCAAGCTGGAAGGGCATAATGAGTGAGGACCCGCAGGGATCACTTCTGGGTCCAGTTCTGTTCAGTATCTTCATCAATGATTTAGATAATGGCATAGAGAGTACACTTATAAAGTTTGTGGCCGATACCAAGATGGGAGGGGTTGCAAGTGCTTTGGAGGATAGGAATAAAATTTTAAATGAGCTGTACAAACTGAAGAAATGGTCTGAAGTAAATAGGATGAAATTCAGTAAGGACAAATGCAAAGTGTTCCAACTAGGAAGGAACAATCAGTTGCGCACACACACAAAATGGGAAATGACTGTTTAGGAAGGAGTACTGCGGAAAGGGATTTGGGGGGTCATAGGGGACCATAAGCTAAATATGAGTGAACAGTATAACACTGTTGTAAAACAAGAAAATGTCATTCTAGGATGTATTAGCAGGATTGTTGTAAGCAAGACACAAGAAGTAATTCTGCTTTACTCTGTGCGCATTAGGCCTCAGCTGGAGTATTGTGTCCAGTTGGGGGTGCCACATTTCAGGAGAGATGTGAACAAATTGGAGAAAGTCCAGAGAAGAGCAACAAAAATGATTAAAGTTCTAGAAAACATGACCTATGAGGGAAGAATGAAAAAATTGGGTTTGTTTAGTCTGGAGAAGAGAATGCTGAGAGGGGACATAACAGTTTTCAAGTACACCTCTACCTGGATATAACGCTGTCCTCGGGAGCCAAAAAATCTTACCGTGTTATAGGCGAAACCGCGTTATATTAAACTTGCTTTGATCCACCGGAGTGCGCAGCCCCGCCCCCCCGGAGCACTGCTTTACCGCGTTATATCCAAATTCATGTTATATCGGGTCACGTTATATCGAGGTAGTGGTGTATTTAAAAGGTTGTTACAAGGAGGAGGGAGAAAAATTGTTCTCATTAACCTGTGAGGATAGGAAAAGAAGCAACGGGTTTAAATTGCAGCAAGGGCAGTTTAGGTTGGACATTAGTAGAGCCCTACGCAGATACAAAATTTATATCCACAAGCGACTCGCACATTCCCGGACAGGAGTCCCTTCCATGCAGCGGTGCGTGTTTCGTGTCTGGGAGCACTTGCACACACAAAGTGTGGACAGACAGCTGCCGGTGAGCCTGGTGACCACCCCAGTGGGCGGGGCTGGGGCAGTACTGCCACAATGGAGGAGCTTCCTGGACTGGGCACTGGCTCCTGCGAGCGGCAGCCCAACCTGCTGCTGCTGTCACCGCTGCGGTTCCTGGTAGAGCCCTGCAGCTCCACAGATATCTGTTTTATATCCGCATCCACAGATATAAATTTTGTATCTACGCGGGGCTCTAGACCAGCGTTTCTCAAATGATGCCACCGTGGCCGCAGGCCACAGTATCGTGCGCAGGGATGCGGGGGGATGGTGGCCACAAGGAGGGGTTGGGCCCTTAACCCCCTCTTGAGCCACAAATGCTGGATGAGCAGACAGCCTGTGTGCGTTCTCCACCTTTCCGGGGGTGGTGGGGTTCAGGCTTCCAGCTTCAACACTGGTGTGGCAGGCGGCAGGTTCTGGCTGAGCGGCAGCGGGCTCCGGCCACGGGCTCTGAGCGTGGGCCTTTGTCTGCACAGCAGCAGGCTCCGTCCCCCAGCGGCTGGGCTTCAGGCTCATCCCGTCCTTATCATCCCTGGCCCCTCACCCATCTGGGCTGAGTAAGTCTGCTGTGAAAAGTGATATTTGAATGTTTAATGTCACTTTTCACTGTCTCCCAGCTAGCTAACAAGTCTGCCGCTGAGAAAAGAGATTTTAACAAACATACAAAGCAGACTTACTAGGTAGCAAGTCTAAAAAACCCCCCCACACAACCAAAAAAGCAAAGGAAACAACAACAAAAAGACAAGAACGTGCAAAGCACCCTATTTGGGTTTCTACTCTGTAAAGAATAGAGACGTGTGTGTGTTGTTGTTGAATCTGCAAAAAAAAAACCTACATAAATAAATTACAATGATTTGGACATGGACATATTTATTTGTTTTTTCCTAAAGTTAAGTATTTTAGGAAAAATCGTCAAAGCGGCCACCAGCAAGAGTTGGTGGCTGCACTCTGAGGCCACCAAAAAATGTGGTGTGAGAACCCCTGCAACACATTAGGAAAAACTTCCTGTAAGCGTGGCTAAGCACTGGAATAACTTGCCGAGGGAGGTTGTGGAATCTCCATCATTGGAGATTTTTAAGAGCAGGTGAGACAAACACCTGTCAGGGATGGTTTATATTCATGATTCTCAACCTATTTACCATTATGGGCCACAGATGCAATACTGCCTGTATGGCCCTGAGGATATCTCAGTGGTTTGAATATTGGCCTGCTAAACCCAGGGCTGTGAGTTCAATCCTTAAGGGGGCCATTTAGGGATCTGGGGCAAAAATATGTCTGGGTATTGGCCCTGCTTTGAGCAGGGGGTTGGACTAGATGACCTCCTGAGGTCCCTTCCAGCCCTGATATTCTATGATCTATGTCACATGGGCTGCAGCTGTGTGCTGATTGGGTCAGGTTGAGAACCACAGGATAATACATAGTCCTCTCTTCCAGTGGTACGGCTCTGTGAAATTTGAGTGTGATTGTATGACGGGGTTGCTTGTGATCGGGTAGGGGAAAGGGATCAGCAGCCCTGGTGCTCTCTTCTGATTTATGTATCATGTTCCTAAAAACTTATGCAGCAGGGCTTTAGCCAGCTGCCTGCTGGGGTCAGGAAAGGATTTTTTTTTCTTCAAAGTATTCTGGGCTGTTTTGGGGGGTCCTTCCTTTAATGCCTCAGGCATGGCTCTAGGTGGAGAGGGGATATTGGGTGAGGATGGCACTGAGCGCGTGCGCTCTCTCTCTCTCTCTCAAGTGCTTGGCTGGCTGGTTCTTGCTCACAGGCTTGGGGTCTCACTGGTTGCCATGTGGGGGGTGGAGGAGGAATTTTCTCCCAGATCAGAGTGGCAGGAACCTTGTGGGTTTTTCATCTTCCTCTGCAACGTGTGGGTGCTGGTCGCTTGCCAGGATTATCAGGGTGTATCTCATGTAATCATTTCCCTGCCACTGTGGGGGGCCCCCTCAGTCCCTCCTGTTCTCTGCCTGTGGCATGTAATAGTCTCATCTCCTGTGGGCTGCAATGCTTAGGTTTAATTTCGGTTCTTGGGTTTTGTGGTGTTGGTGGCCTGTGACACACAGGAGGTCGGACTAGATCATCTGGTGGTCCCTTCTGATCTTAAGCTCTATGGGTGCTGCTGCCTCACTCCCACCAGTGTGGTGGGGGATGCAGGGTGCTGATGTCTGGGCACTGTCTCCCTGAGTGGGGTGGGGTGGGGCATTGGGGGTTGTCAGTGTGTGGGTACTGCCCCCTCATGTGGGGCAGGGAATGGGGGGTGCTTGTGTCTAGGTGAAAGCTCAGCTTTAACTTTTGCCCATCCTATGCTCTTTCCAGGCAGGAGCTTGTCAACTTCTTCAAAGAGAAGATCAGCGAGACGTGATGTAGCCACTGCCTCTCTTGGATTGGGAATATTCCTTCGGTAGGTCCATTAACAGTGAGGAGAGCCTTCTGCCCTTAACCCTCAGGCTAGAGATGGCAAACTTGGAGCTGACAGAGCTGGGCTCCTTGCGGGGGGGTTCCCTAGTAAACTTGGGATAGAAGCAGCAGCAAAGATTGCTCAACCAAAGGAGCTCCTGGCTAGCCGGACTCTCCTCATGTCTTGGCTGTGGTATTGAGTGTGAATGTGTGGGCCGGGGCCCATAGCAGAGACCTTTTCCTGCAGAGCGGGAAGAACTCCTGGCCCATTTCTGCAGCTCCCAGGTTGGGGGCAGCCCAGCTCCTGTTCTGTGCTGCGGTCAGTGAGGTGATTCTAGTGAACCTGTACTGAGGACAGAGCTACTCCTGCACACGGCGTGTGTCCCCTTGAGGGAGGGACCCCCATTCCCCCCACACTGAGAGACCCATGGCCTTCGCTCTGTTTGTTGTAGCCCTGCGGTGTACCTGCCCAGGCCACTGACCTGCAGTGTGCTCTTTGTTTAAGCTCCTCTTCCCTTGGCTCATGGGCTGTGCTGAGTGAGTACGCGACTGCTGCTCCCAAGTCTCCACGCTGCTCTTCTGTGAGTATCGCCCTCCTCCATCCAGCTTGTGACCTCTCTTGAGATTAGCCCCCTTCCCCCCCCTCCTCTGGCTGGGCACTCAGAGTGTCTCTGCGGAAGGGCTGGTAACTGTTCCGGGGGAGGGGGGGATTTGTGGGCGTGGAAAGGCCTGAGAGTGAGGTGTGAAGTGGACTGGAAGGGAGCTAATGGGGCTTTTCAGTCCCTTGACTCCAGCCAAGGGCTCTTGGGGCTTGTCCTGATGTGAGCGCAGCCCATGTCTGCAGGGTGTCTTTGGGATGCTCACAATGCAAGCACCTGTCTGGCTTGCTCTCAGCCTTCGAAGGAAGAATGGTCCAGTGGGAACCCTGGGGTCAATTCCTGCCCCATCACAAACATCCTGTGTGATTCTGGGCAAGTCACTTAGTCTCTCTGGGCCTCAATTCCCATCTGTGCAATGGGGGTGATAGTCCTGCCCTGCCTCACTCGGGCATGGGGATAAGTACATGAAAGACTGATGCGCTCAGATGACATGGTGATGGGGGTGTGGGGGCAGAGAGGTACCCTGACCGAGTAGGTGTTCCTGCTGTCCCGCTCGCTCCCTCTTGTGGTGTATTTCCTTTGGATTAGCTGTCCCTGTGCTAAAATGTTTTTCTCCTTTCATTTCCCACCTGTCTCTCTAAACTCTATGCATTGTCTCACACCAATAACCTCACTACTGTAATATCCTTCCCGCTTGGCTGGCCAGCCTTGAAGCCAAGAGGCTGTTTTCCACCTGCTCAGATAGAGACCAAATAGACCCCTCACTGCAGTTACTACCAGAAGCTGGGACTGGACGACAGGGGATGGATCACTCCATAATTCTGTTCTGTGCATTCCCTCTGAAACGCTGGCATTGGCCACTCTCGGCAGACAGGATACTGGGCTAGATGGACCATTGGTCTGACCCAGTCTGGCTAGTCTTATGTTCAGCCCACTTCTCCGGGATGCTCTGACTCTCCTATTCACGGCCCTTGCTTGATGCTCTCCTCTGTACCCTTCTGCCTAAGACTTTGTGCTCTTGGAGTCTCTCGGGATGGGTGCCATGTAGCAGATTTTTCCTTTTGATTATGATCTCTTACAGCCTCTCCTTCCTGGTCCTGGAATGAGGAGGGCAGCCTGATGCTTTTCTACCCTAGAATACTTAGCCTGGTCTACACTACAAACTTACATTGGTATAACTGTGTTGCTCTGGAGTGTGGAAAATCCACAACCCTGAGTGACGCAGTTATACTGACCAACCTTCTGGTGTAGACAGCTTCTCCTATCAACATAGCTACTGCCTCTTGGGGAGGTTTAGGTAGTATCTTCACTAAGTGCTTCAGCAGCACAGCTGCACCGGTGTAAGTGTAGACAATGTCTTGATCCCTGTGACTGGCTCCCTGGGGCTGAGGCTTGGGGGAGTGTTTGATTGCAGCCGTTGGCGATGGCCGTGGCATCCACCGCAGCGCTCTGCAACCATGTTTGTTCCTGGCTCAGCCCGTAACGCTCAGTCACTGAGCTTGCTGGTGTCTGTGTGCAGAGTGGAGTCTGCGTTTCTCTCCTCGGCTGTGTGCACACATCCTAGAGTGCACCCCAGGCTCTGGGAGTGCTGAGAGGTTGTTGGTTTTACTCAGTTCTTTATTCCCTCCCTTTGACAGCTTGCGGACAGCAGGATGTGGCACGAAGCCCGGAAACATGAGCGCAAGCTCCGTGGGATGATGGTTGATTATAAGAAACGAGCCGAGCGTCGGAGAGAATACTATGAAAAAATAGTGAGTGTCCCCGGCCCCGCCCCCGCCATCCCGATCTGTGGCCCTTGCTGTCGGGTTGGGTAGTGCGCCCGCTGTTTTCTGTTCCCATGTCTGGCTTTATGCAGCTTTATATATTGCTGTTCAGTTGCAAACCACACACAGGAAGCGTCCAAGGTGCGTGTCCGCTACTGCTGGGACCTTCGGCCCTTCCTCATTTTGGTGACTTTACTCTTGCATTAAGTTTTTGCCTTTAACGGTCGTTAGGCCTGGACAGATAGTGCCAAGCCTGTTTGTCTCAAGCTAGAAACACCTCTGTGCTGTAGGGTTTTGCTGTAGATCAGGTGGCTACAAACCACATTATTGTGTCTCGCAGGGAAAAATTACACAGTTGAGTTTCTGAAAGTATCGGCTTTCCCTGTGCACAGTGCAGGCCTGCAATATTCATTGTGCCTCCCTCCAAAGCCGAGGAAGGAGAAATGGAACGAGGCCCTGTGGCAACCACTCCTATTGCTTTGGAGGCTCAGTCCTCCCCTGAGAGCTGCAGTCCCCCTCTGCCTAAGTGAATTGATGCGTGTGGAATCCCAGACCAACGTCTGCTTCAGCAGGCAGAACTGTCCCAGAGGTGCTGTGACCGCAGAGCAGCGTGCTGGGTTGCTCCAAGGAGAGGGATGCAGAGTTGTGGTGCTGACTGGCGGGCTGTGTGGTTATCATGGTTTGTTGGCCTGCTATGCTCTTGTGAGGCATTATGCAGAACTGAATTCTTGCAGGTTCAGTTTCCTTTCTGGAAGAACAGAGCAGGATTACAGGAAACATTCCACGTGCAGGAGTGCCTGATCCGCAGCACGACTCTTGGATCAGCTCTTTGGCCTGCTTCCCTGGCGTGTGTCCCTCTCTAAAATGCAGTCCTACGCCGAGCCATGGTTAACGCCATATCAAGTCTGCCCAGCTTACGAGTAAAATGGTTTTTTCCCTAGCTGCCAGCATCACAGAATTCACCGGGGATCTGTGAGCAAACCTCGATTCTTTGGTTGCACAGCAACGCCAGTAACAAAGGTTCTGCAGGCCAAGCCGGGTCTGCTGTACCGCTTGTGCAGCCCCTTAGCCTTTCTTGAATGTACTCAAGTGCAACTGCCTGCCGCGTAGGAGGCAAACTGGGTGACACATACGAAGGAATCGAATCCAGCTCCTTCCGTCTCAGCTGTGCTGGCTCTGCAGGGCTAAGAGCAGTGACAGTTGTTGTCACTGCTTGCCCCGATAAGCACGTGAAGCAGATTCGAGTAAGCAGGGGCTGCTTCTTCAGTGGAGCTCGGCACTTTAACTGTTGCTGCCTAAGCTCCCCAGGATGTGTTTAACACCCCCCTGCACATGGTACTGTCAGACGCTCTGCTCTGAAGGGATTTCACTTGTAGCTTTAATGAATGCGCAATCCCCTTACAGTGGCTTTGGACTCAGCCATTCAGCATCTGCATAACTTGGTGCCTTGTTCAAACTGACCAGATCCCGTAAAATGCCAGCTTTCTACACCTCGGTGTTTGTGCTTCTTCCAGAAAAAGGACCCCGCTCAGTTCCTCCAAGTGCATGGCCGGGCGTGTAAGGTCCACTTGGATTCTGCCGTTGCTCTTGCAGCTGAAAGTCCTGTCAACATGTGAGTAGCTTGAGCGGGCACTGCCTGCTAGCTCTGCACTGACAGGCTGGGAGCATAGTGAAGCAGGTGGGGATTGTGGCTGGAAGGTCCTCGAAGGGGCACCATCAACTTGCTCTCCCTTTGGTGTAGCTGTTATATTACTAGTGGGATCCCCTGAGGTGACCGAGTGAAGGAGAAGAGGGGGAAGGTCTGGAGTGTTCCTGTTTGCTTTTGTGCGTTGTCCATGATGCTGGGTCCCTTCTGTGGTCAGTTCCTTCCCCTCATGTTCACACGGCACTGTAGAAATCTCTTTAAAAGGTGGGAAGAAGTGGCTGTCAACCCCCCAGAATTGGTGGGAGGCTTGGGGCCCGTTGCACCTGAAGCTCCTCTGCTGTCTGCACTTCAGGCTGACTGTCCCTTGAGCATGCTGTTGGCCAGCACGTTGGCTTGGCGGGAGCACGCCATCTTGTGAGTACAGTTCTGTACCCTAGGAAGTGACAGCCCCCTCCCCCCCATCCTCAGGGCATATGATCAGCAACTCAGCACAGGGACCTTGGGTCCAATCCCCAGGAACAGTGGAGACTGTGGAAATGGCTAGTTCTCCCTGTAATAAGTCAAGGTACATGAGTAGGGCCCTACCAAATTCACAGCTGTGAAGAACGTGTCATGGACTGAAATCTGGTCTCCCCTGTGAAATCTGGTCTTTTGTGTACTTTTACCCTATGTTATACAGATTTCACAGGGGAGACCAGCGTTTCTCAAAGTGGGGGTCCCGACCCAAAATGTGGTTGTGGGGGGGTTGCAAGGTTATTCTAAGGGGGTGGCAATATCACAACCCTTACTTCTGCGCTGCCTTCAGAGCTGGGTGGAAAGAAGCGGCGGCTGCTGGCGAGGCGCCCAGCTCTGAAGGCAGCACCGCCAGCAGCAGCGCAGAAGTAAGGGTGGCAATGGGCGGCCGGAGAGTGGCAGCTGCTGGCTGAGGGCCCAGCTCTGAAGGCAGCAGCTCAGAAGTAAGGGTAGCAATGCCATACCATACCATTCTCCCTTCTGCGCTGCTTCTGGTAGTGATGCGGCCTTCAGAGCTGGGCTCCTGGCCAGCAGCTGCCACTTTCTGGCTGCCCAGTTCTGAAGGCAGCGCCGCCAGCCACAGCAGTGCAGAAGTAAGGGTGGCAATACCACAACCCCCCTACAATAACGTTGCAATGCCCCCACTCCCCTCTTTTGGGTCAGGACCCCTACAGTTGCAGCATCATGAAATTTCAGATTTAAATATCTGAAATAATGATATTTATGATTTTAAAAAGCCTATGACCATGAAATTGACCGAAATGGACCATGAATTTGGTAGGGCCCCATACTTGAGGCAGGCAAGGCCTTAGCCAGACCTCTTTGTGGAGCTGGGGTCCTGCTGCAGGTTTGTGTTGGGGGATGGGAGACCACAGGGAACTGTTCTCTCTGGCACAGGCTGACTGTGGGACAGTGGTTTGAGAGGAGACTGTCCAGGCTCAGACCCTCCCTCCTTCTGACTCTTTATCCTCCCTGAGGCAAGTTCAAAGATGTCCCCCATTCCCCACCCCTGGAGTGGGGCAAGTGCTGCATCCTGCTGGATAGAGGCACCTCCGAGACCATGCTCTGCCTGGTGTTTACCTTTAGAAGAAGCGGAACGTCCAGTCGGCTCTTCCCCGCTCTTGCGGGGCGCTCACTGATGGGTGGGCAGGCAGCTGGACTGGCGGCGTTCTCTGCTCTTCATTGGGGAGATGGGCGTGTTAGATCTTTCCGCCAGCTGCCAAGTCTGAGTGAAATATACGGGAACAAGGAGTTCTAAGGTGTCTGGCTCCGCCTCCTTCCCCTCCTGAGTGCTCAGTTTTCACTAGTGTTTTCCAGCAGAGAGAGCACGCTGTGTGGACGATTCCTAATGTTAATAATGAGCAGAGGCCCCTCCCCTGCACCTTATTTTAAAGGACCCCACAAGCCCCAGGATTTCTCTTTGGCAGCACCTCTGAGGAGATACCCGTTACACGTAACAAGGTCACTTGTCTTCCTCCCCACTGGGGGGTGAGTAAAGTACGAAAGTCCAAGTGCACCAGTGGTTTTTATGCTGGACTCCTTCGCCCTGTTGAGGTGAAGAACAAGACTCTCAAAGGGAGGGCGCTAAGGCTCAGGGTCACAGGTGGCTGCTTGTATTAATTTAGGTGGAATAAATTGGTCAAAGGTGGTCACATGACCGGGTCACATGACCTGGTCACAGAGTTAAACAAGGTTCAGGGTTTGGTATGCAGAGACCTCAGCCTCCTTAGTGCCATGGCAAACATACAATTAAAAATCCCTGTAGCCTTTGATTACAGATACAGAAGAAGTAGAAACAATTGAAGTATTTGAAATGTAAAGTATTAAGGCTTTTATTGCAACAGCATCCCTTGTTCCCTTTCCCTTTAGCTGGAGACCATTTTTAGAAGGGGGAAAAAAACCCTTGTGTGATAGTCTATTAGATGAAATCAAATATAGCTGTTCTTTTTGGGGAAAAGAGAAAAGACGGGCTGAAGCTGTTGTTGTTAAGGTCTAATCCTGTTCCCTAGAAGACAAGACAAATACTGTTAGAAAAACACAGGCACACCACATCATCTTATCAGCCCCTTTAAGACCTGGCAAACTTGTACCAGCATCAGGCTGTTTAGGGCCTTGCCTTTAGTTGCCTGTCTGATCACAGGCTTACAGCGGTGTTTGCAAAATGCACCTCTACGCCGATGTAACGCGACCCAATATAACACGAATTTGGATATAATGTGGTAAAGCAGCGTTCCGGGGGGGGGGGCGGGGCTGCACACTCCGGCAGATCAAAGCAAGTTCAATATAACGTGGTTTCACCTATAACACGGTAGGATTTTTTGGCTACCGAGGACAGCGTTATATTGGGGTAGAGGTGTATACAGTCTTCACCTGCTAAGCCAGACTCTTATTAAACAGAAGGCAAAGGGAGAGGGATAGGAGAGAGAAGAAACGAGGCAGAGAAGGACAAGGGTGCACAAGGAGGTGTGGGACAACAATCTCATATCCCAGATAGTGTTTGGGATTTAGCCGGTGGAGATGGCGCTGTCATCCGGGTCCCTCTCTTTGGCATGGCATGGCCTGGTCTGGTCTAGGATTAGAATGCCCCAAGGCTCAGCGGTGGTTTGGTGGATACCAATGTTTCAGGAGATGGTGGGGGTAGCAGCCATCACTCCTTCTCCTTGATTTAGTCACCCAGCATTGTTCTTGTTGATTCCCCCCCCCCCCCCCCAAAGTCATTCCTTTTGAGGACCCCAAAACGGAGTGATGGAAGGAATAGCACACCCCTTTGTTATCTTGTTCATCAGTTAGGCTTAGTTTTTAACACACCAGTTTGGGGTTATTGATTTCTGGTCCCACGCTTTTTTGTTTACCTGGCATGATGTCCATCTCACATACTTGAGTTATATCAGGAGGCCTTTCTGTTAGGCTCATTTCGTTTTTTCTGTCTCCCTTTGGCACCTTTTCCCATTGACAGTTATTGTTATAGATTATTGTGACATTTGATGAAGTTTTATCCACTTTCCCACAGTTAGGCTTATACCTGGGGTAGGCCTACTAGACTCCGATTGTCACTACGCTCTGGCTAAGAGCGTGTCCCATTGTGTACCATACAGCAGAGCCAGTGCACAGACGTCACGGGACTGAACTGCATTGGGTCTAGACTGAGTGCCCCAGCATCTCTGGCTTCCTTTTCATAGCAGCTTGTCTCGCTGGCAGGTCTGTCATTTGTACCCAGTTGAGGTGCTAAATGACCTTAGTTTGTCTGTTGCTCTCTTGCCTGCAGGATGCCCTGGCAAGGGGATACGAACAACATGATCGACCGGTTTGATGTGCGAGCTCACCTGGACTACATTCCCATGTACACCCCACCACTGCTCAACCCAATGTAAGCCATTTCCATGGAGTACTGCTTGGGAGCTCTTCTCTGGAAGCCCCCAACCTCTTCCTTTCTAGCAGGGCATAGAGTGCTGGGTGATCAGTGCAGACCAATGGGATTTGGGAGCATTCTTTGTTGTTGCTGTTGGTATCCCTTAGGGCATAGGGTTGGTAAATGTAACCCGACCCCTGACTTTCCAGGCTGTCCAACACCAGTGGTGATGGGGAGCTGCAGTGGGTTCTCCAAGTGTGGATCTGCTTCACGTGGCTCTGAAAGGACCCTGTGGCACTGGGATTCCATGTTTCTGATCGGTTCTGCGTTAAATGTGCTTGGCTTCCAAGTAAAACGACTGTCTCCTCCTTCCTCCCACATCTACCAGCTCTGCAGACCTGACCCGGGCTCTGAATCCTACCAGGGTCTCTTTTCACATGTCATTGCTATAATGTTCTGCCAAATAAATAAAGGGCCCAGGGCAGCTCCATGGGCTTGCCCAGGTATGACTGGTGGGAACAAAGCAAGCAGGACTGCTGTGGTTAAAGAAAGGATTGGATTCAGTTTCGTTAGCTCTATTGGCTCAGCCACACTAAGGAAAGCCAAAATCATTGATGGCGGGAGGCCCTAAAGCCAGCTGGGACTGGCTCACACATGGAGCAGAGCTAAGTAGAAAGATCCATTTACGGAGTCCATTTTGGAACAGAACTTCACTAAATGGGCTTTTCTCTGGTACCTCCAGCTCTGACCCCAGCATTAAAGGGGGCTGGGATCTACCTTAGTTTAAAAATTTGATACGAGTTGCCAAGGCAGATGACTCTGGAGTCTGCCAGATGAAAGGAGCAGGCTCTGTCCCTGCACGACTCTGCCATGTGGCTCCCTGCTTCCCATCCTGGTGTAGAGAGCTGCACTGGGTGGACTGGGCTGGAGGTGGATTTTTGGGAAATGGCCAGTAGACTTCTAGATGGGTTCCCTTCCTGCCCATCCCCTCCATCTGCCGCTCCTCCCATCCAGATTCCAGACTCTGCAAAGTCTGTCCTGAGGCCTGCAGAAACAGCTTCAATAACTACATTTCACCAAGTATCAGAGGGGTAGCCGTGTTAGTCTGAATCTGTAAAAAGCAACAGAGGGTCCTGTGGCACCTTTAAGACTAACAGAAGTATTGGGAGCATAAGCTTTCGTGGGTAAGAACCTCACTTCTTCAGATGCAAGTCA
>NC_048313.1:546352-580507 GCF_013100865.1 Trachemys scripta elegans | reverse complement strand
TGTAAAAAGCAACAGAGGGTCCTGTGGCACCTTTAAGACTAACAGAAGTATTGGGAGCATAAGCCTTTGTGGGTAAGAAGTGAGGTTCTTACCCACGAAAGCTTATGCTCCCAATACTTCTGTTAGTCTTAAAGGTGCCACAGGACCCTCTGTTGCTTTTTACATTTCACCAGCCAGTTCTCCCCTCTCAGAGCTTGTCTTCACTGAACTTAATGTTTCTAAGCCAAGTCAGCTGTAAGTGGGGACGACCCTGCGTATCTCCCAAGCACCCCAGATTTCCCAGAACTCCAGGCATGTTGTCCCCCGTGAAACTTGAGGCCAACTGGGTTGCAGGGGAGGGAGAGTTGCACCAGGTTTGTAAAGGAGAGCTGGCTTCAGCCTTGCCTATGGAGACTCCCGGGTAGCCGTGCAGCCGTCCTGCTGAGCTCTATTAATAGCCATTGATGCACGGGGACAGCCACCGAGGGGTTAACGTCGCACTGTTTGAACAGTGGAGTTAGCAGCCACAATTGCTGTCGGGTCCAATTTCCAGAAGTGCTTTGCTGAGATGTGACGTGGGAGCCTGAATCTCACAGCAAGTCACTTGTGGAAATGGGCTGTGGGCTGCTAAGTCACTGAGGTGCTTCTGAGCCGGTCACCTTTAGTTCTGTCCTGTCTGCCCAGTTGTCTCCTGGTGCCAGTGTGTGTTCTTCCTTCTCAGCTCTCCTGAGCAGGAGTCGGACGAGAGGAAGTGTAACTACGAGCGCTACAGGGGTCTGGTGCAGAACGACTTCGCTGGCAGTAAGTGTCTGTTGGAGACCACTGTCCACTGGGGCACGGAGACATCCCTGGGGGCGATGCTGTGAAGAGAAGCTGGCTCTGGTGAGAGGTATCAGCTGGCAACAGCAGGGCACGGTTCCTGACATCACTCTGTGAACTTCTGCTCTGCTGTGCTCTGCCAGGAGCCCCTCTGGAAGGGAGGGAGGGACCCTCCCTCCCCCTCCATGGCCCGTTCGGCTCTTGGGTTCTCTGCCAAGAATAACACTGAGGGGGCAGTTAGTGCACATTTGGTAACTTGCACATGTCACCCAGCCCTTCACCTAGGAGTCCTCAAGCAGTCATCAGCTGGTAACTGCTTTCAGCCATTCCTGGGCCAGGCTGCATTCCAACCAGTGACTTCTAGGATTCATGATCAGCAATCCGTCCCCGTTCCCCTGTGCTCTTCCGGCTCTTGAGACAGGGATCCTGCTCTGCCCATGTGGTTTGATGCATACAGGAGAGGCTCCCTCTTACCTGTGTCACCTCGAATGAGCCCCGACACTCAGCTGTTATCAAGGCCTGTTGGCATCGGTGTTTGCCCTCAAGCTGGCATGTAACTCCCTTGTCTGTCTGTCTGTCTGTCTGAAGTCTCGGAGGAGCAGTGTCTCTATCAGATCTATATTGATGAGCTCTATGGGGGACTCCAGAAGCCCAATGAGGATGAGAAAAAGAAGTGAGTATGGGGGAAAAGAGGCTCGGTGCTGGTCCCCAGTGGCGTACGTGCGTGCTGAGCTGCCCCTCTAGGCATGCTTTGAAGGAGACAAGTAAATGTATTGGTGCCCCAAGTTGGCCTGGGGGGCATCAGTCCTTCCTCTCTACCCTGCCTCGGAATTAGGCTTTCCAGGGAGTGTGGGAGTGGCTGATACCTGATGTGGCAGAGGAAGTCCTCCCCTCCTCTTCCTGAATAATAAAGCTGCTGGACGGGAGTAGCACTGGGGACAATTCCTCCCGGACCCTGCGGTGCTCAGCTCGTCCCGAAGCCTGAGACGGGGTTATTTCTGCCTCAGTGCCAGTATTCCGACTAGTCAGACTGCATGCGTAGCACCACCAATGTGGTGGCCGCAGGCCACAGCCCTGCGGGAGGGCCCTGCCCAGCGATTGGGAGAGCTGGAATGTGAAAAAAGGCAGCCCTTTTTCCTGGTGCCTCAGCACGGCTTTAGGGGAGGGCAAGGTGATGCGCTTATGTGTGTGGGGCGGGGGGAGGCCTTCGGTGCCCAGGGCTCTTTCTGTAGTGGTTCTCCATTAACTATGCCTTGGGGTTCCAAACGTAACTGGGGCAACGTGGGGGTTAACAGAGCAGCCCTTTGAGAGCAGGGGAGGCTGGTGCTGCAAGACTCCAGGGACCTCGGGTGGGTGCCCTGTGCCCTTGCCCTGGCCGCACACGTTCACAGACAGTGTTTGTGCCCAGGCTCGCGGAGAAGAAGGCATCGATTGGCTACACGTACGAGGACAGCACCGTGGCTGAGCTCGAGAACTCCTTGGAGAAGCGGGGAGACGAGGAGGACTCTGAGGAGGACAGCAACACGGATGAGGATGAAGTCATTCCGGATATCGGTGTGTCTCGCTTGCCCAGGCAGTCCTGCCTCGGGATATCGCCTGTCCAGGCCGTGCTTGGGCAGCCCCACCGCCCCGCACGCACAGACTGGCTTTCCCAGGCCTTGTGCTTACGAGTTCATCTTTCAGGTGCCACCTCCCCAGTGTGTTGGGCACGTGCCTGTTCTACATGGTGCCTGGGTGTATCTCTAGGGGAGGGGTGTGGGGGAGCAGTGCGTTGCTGTGGGGAGTTCTGGCTAACATGGGGAACCCCGGCCAACCCTTCCCGGCCCCCTCCTCCCTCCATGCATCGGTGGGTGTTTGCAGGGGCCTTGGGTGCTGGCTGGGGTTGTCTCTCTTTCCTCCTCCCCCCCACCCCCCCACCCCCCGGCAGACCTGTCCCTGCTGCTGCTTTGGGGCTTGTAAACAGCTCCTGGGGAATAGGAGTCTGGTGGCTGACCTCAGAGCCCTGGGTTGGGCGGGGGCTGCTGTCACCTGCTTCCCCAGCTGAGCTCCGGTAAAGCTGCTGCCATGTGTTCCAGTGGGGAGGGCGAGAGGGGCTGCTCCCCAGCTCCACTCCCTCAATCCTGTGAGCAGAGGGTGGAGGACCATGCTGGGGCGGGGGCATGTTCACTGAGCTCAGCACCAGAAATGGGCCTCCTGAGAGGCCCAAGAAAGTCCTGTGGCCCCCACGTTTCAAACCTCAGCTGCACTATGGTGCAGCAGATACTCCAGCAACACCTCAGGTGGCCCCGGGGCAGCTGGAGAGCAGCCCGGCTCCGCTGTTGGCCCCAAGGGCTGGCGAGGTCTGCAGGCACACTGACACCAGGCCTCTGCTTGCAGATGTGGAAGTTGATGTGGATGAGTTAAATCAGGAGCAGGTGGCTGACCTGAATAAACAGGCGACCACGTACGGGATGGCTGAGGGGGACTTTGTCAGGTAAGGCCCACGTGTGAGTCAGGGCCCGGAGCCGAGCTCCAGGCGCACCACCTCATCTCAGAGAGCTTCAGGTGCTCTGGGGGGTTGGATAGCCGTAGTCACGAGCCACATAGCAGAGCTGTGGCTACTGCGGGATGTAGGTGGCAGATGTACCCACTGTGGCTTGGTGTGGGGGCTCCCGTGGCAGCAGGCCCTTGGCAGCCCTGGCTTAGGTGAAGCTGCTGCTGCCCCTCTGCCCACATGCACTGAGAAGGTTGCTTGGGGCAGATGTGTGCGGCTGTCTGGCTGCTGCACGTATCGGTGAGAGGCTGGTGCAGCCTCAGGGCAGCCCCATGTGTTTGGCTGGCTGCCTGCTGCATCTCCTACCGTACATGTGAAGTGCCAGCCCACGGTGGGGAGGAGCGTCCAGCTCTGGCATCCTCACTGCTCCCGTCGAGGGGCAAAGCATCTGACCCAGGTGGCAGGAGAGCCAGGGAGAGGTGCAGGGTTAAATGCAGCTCCTCTCTTCACTGATGCACCTGGGGGAGCAGTGGCTGCTTAGTTAATTTTAGGGTAAGTCCCTTTGGATGGCACCCGTCCTGCTTTCCCGGGGCAGCCCAGACGCTGCTGCTGCTGCATGGGCCGCTCCAACTTGGAGCTTCCTCCCTTGTGCCAGTGGCACCCTGGTACCGCTGGTACTGTTCAGTTGTAGGCCCAGCTTAGCCCTTGACTCTTCCATTGAAGGCCCAAGTGCTCTGGTAGCAGCCCCTGTGCTAGAGGCAGATGCTGGGGCTGCGTCAGGGTGGGGGCAGAGCGGAGGCTCTTGCTTACCAGCACTTGTTGTGGTAGTGAAGTCCCTTTGTCACAGCGCACCCATGCCCCTGCGTTGTGTACCTCCATCCAGGGGCTGGGCAGGGCAGGCTCTGTGAGCGCTGGGAACAGCCACACTTAGCCAGCTCTCTTTCCTTTTCCGGAAGGATGCTGCGGAAGGACAAAGAGGAGGCAGAAGCCATTAAACACGCCAAAGCCCTCGAGGAGGAGAAAGCCATGTACTCGGTAAGGCGCAGCCCTGGGGAGAGCTGTCCCAGCCAGACCTCTTCCCAGCCCTGCTCTGATCTCTGCCTGTATTTCCCAAGCCTGGCGAAGACGCTTTCCCCATGGGTCCTCTGGAGAGCTCTTGTGCTTTCCAGGTAGGCCCTGCTTCCAGAGGGTTAGCAGAGGGACGCAGAGGAGGTTTTAAAAGACCTGGCCATGTTAGCCAGGACTCCCCACAGCTGGCCTGCACCCAGACTGGGGCAGCTCAGCCCAGAGGAGCTGGTTGGGACAGACTCATTTCCCACCTCCTAGTACTGGGGGAGAGCAATGGAAGTTCCTGGCAGGCTTTCCTCTGCCACTCAGTGCTGGGCCTTTCTCATCTAGGGCCGTCGCTCTCGCAGACAGAGGAGGGAGTTTAGAGAGAAGCGCTTAAAAGGAAGAAAGATCAGCCCTCCCAGGTAAGGCGGTGACGACCTAACGTCTCCCTGCAAGCTAGTCAGCCAGAGGGGCTGGCGAGCAACGGGGTGCTGGGGCGGGGCCTCTGGCACTGGCTGTCCTGGGCGCAAGGGCTCTTGTCTCCCATGTCTGGCCCCTGCTGCACTGTCATGGCAGCTCCCCTGGCCCTGAACGCAGTGACTCCTTCTGGAATCGTGGTTATTTCAAACAACTGGCTCTGAAAAGGCTCCGTCCACATGGCAAGCTCGCCAAGGGGCGGGGCAGTGTGATGCTTTCTTTGGCCAGGGGTCTGTGCGGAAGTTAGGGAGTCTTCTGCTCTCACATGAATTTATAAGCCAGTGATCTGGTAAATTCATTAGCTCTGTCGCTTAAGGCCTCGGGGCGGCTGGCTTAGCTCCAGATGTTTCATGTGCTTCCGTCCCTGCCTCTGCTTGTCCGGACTCCTCTCCTCTGAACCCCTTTAACAGGGAGGCTGGTGTCCCCGTTCCTTCATGGGTCACTGCTGAGAAATAGGGCAGACACAACCCAAAACTGGTGGTTATTCTCCTATAAGATATACCAAACCAGCAACAAAAGTAAACTTCTGTTTCACCCCAAAATTGGTGCAAGAAGGGGTGTCCCAGACACTGCTGAATGCATCATAGGAGCTTCCCATTCTTGGTTCTAGATTACTACAGCTTCAAACCCAGTATTAGAAGTATCCGTGTATAACAGAAATGGTTCATCAAAATCATGTTTGGCTAAAACAGGCTTTTTCTTTGTATGGTTCGTTCTGGAAGTAACAATATTATTGAAAAAAGAACAGATTTGTTAGTCTCTAAGGTGCCACAAGTACTCCTGTTCTTTTTGCGGATACAGACTAACACGGCTGCTACTCTGAAACCTAATATTATTGAATTCCTTTACAAACCAAGGTAAAACTTGGTTAGACCAATAGTGGATTGGATCTGCTCTTGCATGTCTCATATGATTTTGCCATGAGCTAATGAAAATAGTTAATTTATCCATGCAAGCTCTGGCAAATGTTTGGAACCCAATTAACATCAAGCCAATGTAAATATTAACGTTCTCCGTAGTGTAGGAATCTTGGCATTTAGCCATGAAAGCAATAGGGTGGTGTGCCTTAGTTTCCCTTTTCATACAGCATATTAGGTCTATAATGCCTTCTCTGATGTGAAAAGTTTTAAGACTGGTTACAGGCACTAGCTATGAAATATCAGTATACCAAGGCCTTTTAACATAAAGTGTGTTGTCATGTAAAGAAACAGTAACCCTTAAAAGCTTCAAGCACATAGCGGGTTCTTACGTACCACTCCCAACATGTTTAAGGGTTTTTCCGAAAGATCATGCACACCGTACATTTGTACAGTTTTTGGTATTGGCAACAAACTAGCCACAGCAGTTAATATTAGCAATAATATTAACATCAGATCTGTCACTTGTACATTTACAAGCATTTTTGTCATGCTGTGTCTCTGACTCAATACTGTTGAGGTTTTGGCATTTTAGGGTTAACTTGTGGCTTCCATTAGCAAGATGAAGTTTTTCCCCTTCCTCCCTGTCCTGAAGGGTCAAAATCTGAGCTCTTTAGTGTAACAGAATCCATTGGTTGGCTATGTGTGTCCTCTTTGCTAACAGCTATGGTGTGGGCAAGTCTTTCTCCTCCTCCCGCCCCCCCAAATCAGTCAGGTAATTTGCATCAGCACAGACACTAGTTTGTTTGTTAGTTTTCAGATTCTTAACCATTACCAATTCCAAGGCTGGATTCTGTCTTAAAGAGAGACCATCCATTTTCACTAACATGTTAGACTCAAGGTTCTTTTGTCCTTCCATTACCAACCTCTGGTTCCACATGGAATCAGATGTCAAGTCCACTAAGAGACTAAAAGTCATATCCGAAGTGTCTAGGGGTGAAAGTTTGCCTGCCATCTCCTGTATTCTCAAGAGATAACTGCACAGCTGTCCTGCTCTGTAGATTCAGTTACTCAGTCTTCTCTTTCAACCTGAGATACAGACTGTTCACTCGCAGAATCAGTATCAGAGGGGTAGCCATGTTAATCTGGATCTGTAAAAAGCGACAGAGTCCTGTGGCACCTTATAGACTAACAGACAGTTAGCCTATAAGGTGCCACAGGACTCTTTGCCACTTTTTACAGAATCAGTATGGAGACATTCATGTTCCAACAACGTCGTCTTCCCAACAAGCTGGTCAAGCACAGCCACTTGGTCATCATCATAGGGCTGTTCAAATTCCCTGACAAATTTCATTCCATCTGACGCCTTCTCTAAGTTATTCACACTGGGGTCTTTCTAAAGCAAAATCAGTGGATCCATTTTCAACAGAAAAATTCTGGCTGTTAGGAACTGAAACAAATCTCTCAACAAACTGTTGCCTTCTACAGACCGAAATTCATCCTGATCTACCTCAATTAATTCATTTCCACACCCCTCAGTTACAGCAAACTGCTTTGCAAAAACAACCATGAGGATTCTTCTCCTTAGGAGCTTCTTTAAGCAACCGTTCACGTTTATCGTGCTCCACAGAAGCATTGCTCTGCGGAGCCACAACCAAACTCCCTCTGAGTGTCACTTACACTCAATCACCTCTGGCCCATTAGGAGGATTTTTACACAGCCCCCTTTTAGGCAAGCTGATGGACTCCATAGTTAAAGGCATTTTCCTTCCCTTCGCAGCTTTTCTCACTGGCAACACACAGGTCACCAGGCTCCGCACACACTACCTTAGTTACAAGTTTCCACACTGTCAGTGGGTAACGCAGTTCAATCACTTTCCTGCTCTCCTTGTGCGCTGGCTGTGATATCGCCCTGATTAAACAGAGTTGTCCTATCTTTACTCGGCAACACACTAGCAACAGGCAAAATAGAAGCACCAGCGTTGCTGGTCCCTGGGACTAACTGGATGCAACCTAGTTGCAATGTCATTCTCCCTAGCAGACACGAACTTAGGAACATTCCCCCCTGGGCTTTAGTTAAATCCAGAACCGAATCTGATGCAACTGATAATTTTTCAACCATCATAAGCTGACAGGCTTCTTCTGTCTGCGTCACAAAGAGAGTGAGAGTTCTCAACCAACTCAGCCCAGTTAGTGCACAGCTGCGGCCCAGCTCAGCTGTGTGCTAAAGACCGGCCCGCATGCTGGGGGTCTGCTGGGTTCCCAGCTGCCCAGCGTGGAGAGGTCCAGCCGGGCTGTCCTGCGGGGCCAGGGCTCCCAGCCCCACCCCTCGCAAGCCCCGGGGCTGCTGCTGCCCTGGCACCCGGCCTCTGCAGCCCAGGTAACACATTGTGGGCTGCAGCTGGTATCTCCGTGTTCTCACCTCCATGTAGAGCCAGTACAGGCCGTGGGCACCAGGGTTACGTTCCCTCTCTGGGAGAGGCCTCTGCTCCATTCAGTAGATGAGGTCTGTGGGGGGCTGCGACACTAGTGGGGTGGGTTAAACCCAAGAGGAGTAGCTCTGCCCTGTTTCCTGCACGGAGTGGGGCACTGGGGAGGGTGAGCAGCGTGGTTGTGCTGCCAGCTGGTCACTCCGCAGGGCGCCTGGCTGCTGGCCACAGGGCAGGCTGTGCTCCTTGAATCTCTCCATGGTCATTGGCACAGGCTCTCCGTAACGTGTTCTCTCTTTGCAGCTATGCGAGGAGAGACAGCCCCACGTACGATCCCTACAAACGGTGAGTGCCTGTAGCTGCTGGGCATGGCAGGAGTGGTTTGCGGCCCCTCCTGGGGGAGAGGCCACTGCAGCAACAGTCTCTGGGGATTCCTGTAGTTGACAAACTCCGACTGTTTCTGAGGGGACCTTGGGCTGGGGGAAGGTCACCCCCTGCTGGAGCAGGTGCTACAGTACACGCTGGGTCTGCTGCAGCCCTAGGGAGGTCCAGTAGGGGTCCAGAAGCTGCATCCACCGCAGTGTGCGTGCTTCTCCCCCCTCCCCCCCCCGGGAGCTTTTGGTAAATTCCACCTCCTGCAGTGAAGCAGCCCCTTCTGTTCTCCCTTCGTTCCCAGGTCGCCTTCAGAGTCCAGCTCCGAATCCCGCTCGCGCTCTCGCTCGCCTTCCCCGGGCCAAGAAGAGAAGATCACGTTCATCACTAGCTTTGGGGGCAGTGACGAGGAAGCCGCTGCCGCTGCTCAAGCCGGAGGAGTCCCCGGGAAAGCCGTCCCCCTTGGCAAGCCGCGCTCCACCCAAGTGCATCAGGGCAGCGCTGCAGCAGGTCATAGCGCCTCCTCCCGGTCGGTAACTCCCCCGTCTGGCTCGCTTTCCCAAACCTTAACACCAGAGACTCAGCAGGGGCTAATGGCCCATCTACGTGATCGGCCTGCACCCTCTGTGCCCCCGATGGGCACCAAGCCAAGCTGCCCCTGCTTGGAGACCCTGTCCAGTGAGAGCTCTTGGCATCCAGTCCTTTCCAGCTGCCATTTCGTTGTCAACCCTGCCCACGGGCTGGCCAGGTGCTGTGTGGGGTGGCCAGTTGGGGGCACTCTCCAGCAGACTGAGCGAGAGGCCTGTTTGGGTTGACAGTGCCTGGAAGGCCCTGAATAGCCAGACCCTCGACTTATGAGGGGGAACTCCGGGGGGCAGCTCAGCCTGGGGCCTAGGGAAGGGACCTGGCATGTCAGTGAGGGGGAGAGATTCTAGGACATGGGGGATCTGGCAGCTGGAAAGGGGCAGCTCTCCTGCTTGCCCACAATATCCCTTCCTCTCCTCTCCTTGCGTTCCCTGCCCCCTTTCCTTCGCTCCCCCGGAGTTGCTGTACTTCCTGGCCCTGTTCTCAGCGCACTGGCCTGTCCCAGCTCCCTCTCCAGACGAGCAGGGCACTTGAGCGCAGGCTGAGAGCTCACAGGGTTGTAAAGTGCCTCGTATGCACCATATAGACCAAGCTAAAGTGCCTGGCCTCGGGGCTGTGGCTGCATCGTTGCCATTGTGTGTCTGTGGCTAACTAGCGTGAGCCGGAGGCTCCACCTGCACCCCATTGCACAGCGCTTGGCCAAGGCTGTGTAGGGAGACGGAGCTGCAGACGCTCTGCAGAGCCCCTGGGTGGTGCCCTCAAGTGGAACTGCATGTCCTGGCGTCTGGGCTGGCACTGGCTAACGTTACTGCCCCTCTCAGTGCCCCGTTGCAGCATTGCCAGAATCCCAGTTTGCCGCGGTAGCTCTGCCCCATGGGAGAGTCGTCGCACATTGGAGCCTTCGCATGGCCCACGTTGCAGGATGGTGGTGATCCACTCTCCCAGCCCTCAGGACATGCTGGGGGTGTGGGGGGCTGCAAAGCCACTTGTCTGTCTTAGGCAGTGAGGCCATGGGAGGGGGCTGTGAGAAGAGCCCAGCGTTCCCATCGGTCTTTCTCAGAACCACTTCCCTCCTAACTCACTGTGCCAGCCGGAGCTGAGCCCGGTGTGGCGCCTGTACCTTGCTGGAGGCCTCGTTGGAGGACCCGGGCAGGGGCTCAGCCCTTAAGGGGAGGGGCGTGATAAGACTTCAGGCTTTTCCCCAGCATTGTGGTAGGATGGTGTAACCAGCCCTGGCTCAATGCAGGTTTGAACAGCCTGTACCATCGCAATTGGGCTTCCCCTGCGTGCTCTGGGACTATGGACGTCGCTGCTAGCCCTGGCCTCCGTAGGGTCTTCTGGGGCAGACGGGCAAGACCAGAACGGACTTGCTAGCCTAACAAGCCTGCATGAAGGCCTGGGCCCCCCGTTCTCCCTGCAGCCTACCTTTGAGGGTCCCCAGTGGGGAATGGAAGATGAAGGATTCTGGTACCGGAAGGACAGACATGAGTTTCTGAGCCCCTAGCCTCTCCTGTTGGGCGGGGGGGGGGCTCCCCCGTCAGTGGGCCCTGGACACCCCCAGATGCTCTCACGCTGTGCACAAGGGAATTGGGCAGCAGGCAGTTGCGTTGCAGCCACTGACGTGCAAGCCCTGCCCCTGGGGACTGGAGCAGAGCTGCTAGCCACCGGGGGGTGATGGTGCAGAATAGGTGGGGCTGGTCCACAGGGTTCTCTCTGCAGCTGAAGCATAAGGACACTGCTGGGGGAGCAGGGGCCACTGAACATGCTGTGAGTCATTTGGGGCACTGCTGTCCGTTTCTTAGCCCTCTCCTGGGCCAGCGTGCAGGGATCCTGGCGGCAGTGAGGGGGAGGTTTTCTGTTGCCTTCGTGTGGCCCACTTGCCGTTGTCTTCTGGCTCTGAAGAGCTGATGTATTTGAGAGTGTCTCGGAGCTGGACTGGGGGAAGAATTGGTAACAACCGTCACAACATGCTTGTTCCTTCTTCATGCCAAGCCCTGCTTCTTGACTCTGGCTGTGCTAGCCGGGGGCAGAGGCCAGGGGCTGAGTCTGCCCAGTGCTACTTAGGGGAAGGGCAGGGATCTTGGCGTGCCGTGGTGCTCTAGTTCTTTGGCACCCCCTGTCACATCTCTGCCCTCTGCGTGAATGGCTTGCGTTGCCTCTGTCCCTCTATAGGAGACGCTCCTCCTCCTCGTCCTCATCCCCGTCGTCCTCGTCCTCTTCGAGTTCCCGCTCCAGCTCCCGCTCCCACCGAGCCGGTGGGCACCACCACCGGTCCAGCCGGTACCGCCGCTCCCACAGCCGCCGGTATTCCCGCTCCCGCAGCAGGAGCCGGCGCTACTCCGGAGGGGGCTCACGGGATGGCCGCCGCCGCTCCAGATCACACTCGGCCGATCGGAGCCGCCGGTACAGCTCCCGTCGCAGGTCCAGGTACGTCCTGCCCGGAGCTGCTCAGTGAGCCGAGTGGGGGGGTTGCAGGAATTTCCAGGCATGGCTTGTTCACCCTGCAATGGGGCCATGTGCTGCTGCAGCCTGCAGTGAGGCAGAGGTAGGGACAGGGCCGGGTGGGGGTGAGATGGCAGCTTTACACCCTGGGTTCCTCCTCCCTTCTCTGTACTTCGAGGAACCGCTCCAGCCCTGGCCGGGGCCACTCCCCCTCTGGATGGGGCTATGGGAGACAACATCACTTCCCGCAGTTATCCGCAGCTGTGGGATTGGCAACCCTAATGCCATGCTACCGCTCCACTTCCAGGGCATGTGGAGGGAGGGAGGCTGGCACGCACTGTGGCGTAGGGAAGGCTTGGAGGCTATGTCCTGTGCCTTTTTAGGAGCCATTCCCGGTCCGGGGAGCGCTATCGTCGGAGCGGCCGAGCGGGGAGACACTGGAGTAGCAGTCGGAGCAGCAGGAGTCCTAGTGATTCACGAAGCCGCAGCAGATCAGCTTCTCCAGCAAGAGAGAAACTGCTGAGGCCTGCAGCTTCCCCAGCCGTGGGGGAGAAACTGAAAAAGTGAGCGAGGGAAGGCCTCCCTGTTCTAGCTCTTCCCCTGGCCTCCCTTCCGCATGCTGTGTTTGGCCTTGAGCCCTGCAACAGAAGGGGCTTCTCCTGCCCCTGCCCTGGGGAGCGCTGGCACCCGGCGGCGTGGGTACGGGAAGGAGACGAATGCCGAGCTCTGTGGGAGCTGCCTGGTCTGCCCGTGTCTGAGGGGGGAGGTTAGTGCTGGGCCTCTCCCTCTCCCAGACAAGGACATTGCGTCTCATCCGCTCCACAGTGCTTCTGATCACAGCTCTTTTCCCCCTCTAGGGCTGACACTGCTGGTGGTAAAGAGACAGGAGCTGCCAAAGTCAGTAAGAATTTAACCTCACCTGTTTAATTCACATCACTGCAGAACAAACTAAGGGACCCTGTAGTTCACGGGAGTGAGGAGATGCAGGGACTTGTCTGAATGAAAGGCTCCTTGACTGCGTTTGAAACCCAAGTCCCCTGTCCCTGGGCTGGAAATCCTGAGCCCTCTCCTCAAGGTGCAGGCCCGCCACGCCCAGTAGCTCCTTAGAACTGAGAATGGACGGCAGCTGGCATAGGCAAGTGCCAGCACCCCTGCCTCCGGGCGAGCAGTCTCAGCTCTGAGTGACTGACAGGTGGGGATGGGTTTCGGGTCACTGTCCCTTTCACTGAATTCCTGGGAACAGAAGACATCTTCCCTTCTCCTGGCTCCACAAAGACCCCGGTCCGCTGAGTAGTAGCCAGTCCATAGTGTGGGGGGTGGGGCTGGCCTGTAAGGGGGCTAACCCAGATCCCCCACCTTCAGTGACCCCTGTAAGCAGATGAACCTATATCCTCTATTGCACTGACTAAGCTAGAATGCAAGGGTGCCAAGCTTTGGGACTATTGCCATCCCTGAAAACCAGCTGGTGCGTCAGTCCCCCTGGCGGCTTCACACCCACCCCTCCCTCGCCAGCTGCGCTCTCCAGACCCTGTTGGTCTGGGGCGTGGGCTGCTCTGCAGCGAGTTCCTTGTGACTGTGCTCCTGCTGCCTGCTTGGGTGCAGGTGCACCAAGCAGTAAACAAAGCGCCGCAAAGAGGAGCTTTGGGAGACTCGTTGAGGGGAGAAGGTGCTTTGAGCTGCCAAGGGGGCTGGGGCCAGGACACACCCTCCCTTCCCAGCTGTTCGGTTCCTGGAACAAACCTCCTGGTGCTTTCGGACTCCGGGCCTTGCAGCTGTGGGATCCCTACATCATTCTGGGGCCTGCTGTCTGTTCCTGGGCAGCAGGTTGGAGCGGCTTGACCCAAGGGTTAGGCTCCTGATCTAAAGCGTGGCCCTCCCAGCCTGCATGGCCCTGACTCCAGATGGAGCCCCTGGGAAGGAGTTCCAGACATGGAGGGAGAGGTGCTGGATTGGAAGCAGGGGGCCCTGCTGTACTCTGCAAGGCCATTTCGTGGCCAAGTCAGCCCGCAATGCAGAGAGGCGCTCTGTGTTCTGTTGACCCTTGTGTCCTTGAGATCCTTAAGAGGAAGGGAAAGCAGGCTTGCTGCATTCCTACCTGGGATCCAGGTGCGCACTGGCTCTCCAGGAATGGGCAGCAGGGTGTTGGCTTCCCTCCATGTGTCTGGGAAGGAGTAGCACCCAATGAACTCCTGATGGTCTAGATCCCAAGGCTGGGCCCCTAGGGAAGCAAGGTGCCTGTGTGGGGGTGTGCAGTGGGATCCTCTGCAGAGCAAGGGAGGGAGTGCCCTTGGGTTTACCCTGGCATCCCTCTGCCTGCCGCTCTGCAGGTCATCTCCAAGCCACCACCACCATGGGGAGCCTTTGTGTGACCCTTAAGGCTCAGGCTGTCAGATGGATGCTGTCTGTCAGAAAGGAGCAAGCCAGGGGTGTATATAGGCCAGGCGCCTTCTTGGTATGATTTGAATGTGGGGAGCTGGCTCTAGCCCCAAGGCAGTTGTCAAACATGTTTTCTTGTCTGCTTAATACACTGGGCTAATCGATCAAATTTGCTAAAGCACTGGGGAAATGTCAATCAACATGACTGACAGCCAACAGCAGCAATCCGCACTAACTTCTCGCATTCAGAGAATCAGACTCGGGGACGAGCTTCTGCACTTCCGCCAGTGGGCTAATGGAGGTGAAGCCCTGGCCAGCCTGGCCCTCCATGAATGGAGCTGGGCTAGGGTGCCCAGGGCTCCCCAGCCCTGCAGGTGTTAGGCACATTCTTCCTTGGCTAGAATCCCTGCGAGAGATCCATGCTGTCCCCAGAGACGTGGAGCTGGGTTCTCTCTGTGCTAACTCTTGGTGCCAATGGTCAGGAGAGCGCTAGGCTGAGCATAGCTGGCCATGAGCCCCAGGGTTTCCCTTAGCTGGTATTGAAAGGCCCCTGGAGTATTGCTGGTGCTGGTCTCCTCCCGGCTGCAGGAACAGGCATGGCTGGCTTGGCTGAGTTCCTCGAGTCCCCAAGTCCTTCCTGTGGCTGTTAGAGGAGCAGCAGCAGCCTCTGCCCAGCTCCCATCTATGCTAGAACCAACTGGAGAGTGGCCCTTGGCCCCTCCTTTGGGTGCCCCTGCGTGCCTGGGAGTGGGTCCCTGCTTGCCTAAGTAGAGTTGCGTATTCTCACCAGTGAAGCCTCTTGTTTCTGGCTGCCTGTCCACAGGGCAGCTCCCCAGAGCTGAGAGGCCCAGCTGGGCACACAGCCTGAGAGTGCTCCCAGAAAAAGTCAGAAAAGTACGTTGTCCTCCCCCTCGCCCACCTTGGAGTGATGTAAATGCATTGGTCACCCCATCTCACACAGGATACCCTAGAACAGGAGGTTCAGAGGAGAGGGGGGGCTTGATCACAGTCTACAAGTACCTGTGTGGGGAACAAATATTTAATAACTGGCTCTTCCATCTAGCGGCGAAAGGTCTAACACGATCCGATGGCTGGAGGTTGAAGCTAGACAAAGTCAGACTGGAACAGTGAGAGTCATTATCCATTGGAACAACTTACCAGCGGTCATGGTGGATTCTCCATCCCTGGCAACTTTTAAATCAAGATTGAATGGTTTTCCAAAAGCTCTGCCCTAGGAATTATTTTTGGGCCGTTCCCTGGCCTGGGTTATACACAATGGTCCCTTCTGGCCTTGGAATCTACAAATCTGAAACAATGGTCAAAGGCCTAGAAAAACTCTTGGCTGGAGGGAGTGAAAAGATTTGGCTTTTTTCCCTTAGGGTATGTCTACACTGCAGTTGGAAGTGGGATTGCAGTATGTGTAGATATGCCTGAGGTAGATTTGACCTAGCTACCTTGGACCCTAGGAGCAGCTGGCCTATGCCTCCACCCCTTCTGCTGTGACTTCAATGCTATTGTTACTCAAGCTAGTTTTGATCAAGTTCAATCAAAACTATCTCGAGTATGTCTACAATCTTACCTCCTGGCTGTAGGGTAGACACTCCTCTAGAGGAGGTGAATAAGAGGCAACAGGAGAAAGTCTATGAATGACTGACTGGTCGAGAAGGGCGATTGGGAGCGTTTCCCTGCCTCACAGCATGAGAAGGGAACATTCCATGAAATTAGAAGGTGAAAATCCAAAACTGATGAAGACATCCACAGACTGACTCTCATATTTTATTCAAAAGGAACTCATTGACATAGGATATTGCTGAGGCCAAAAACTTGGCGAGATGCAATGAGGGACTGGCCGTTTCTGTGGCTGACAAGATTATCCCGAGTTACTCTAGTCAACGCAACACAGAACATTGGAAGTGGGTGGAGAATCTCCTTCTTCAAGGCCTAACCCAGTCTCTAGGTGTCAAGAATCAGGATGAGACCTGCCAGGGCAGGTTGCTCCCCCATCTGTCTGCTGCAGGGTTTCCTGTCTTTTCCTCTGAGGCATCTGGTGTAGGAGATGCCCTCCTCGGCATCCGGATCTGGTCCTGTCTGGCAGTGCCGATGTCCCTGGGCCTTCCCTTAACACGTCTCTGTTTAACTTTCCTTGTAGCCAAAGCTGACTCCGCAGGAGAAGCTGAAGTTGCGAATGCAGAAGGCTCTCAACAGGCAGTGTAAGCAAAACCCGGTTTCATCATGCAATTCACTTGCCGCTCTGGCCTGGCCTTGTGGCAGCTGCTTAAAATCTCTCTCTCTCTGTCTCTCTCAGTTAAAGCTGACAAAAAGGCAGCACAAGAGAAGATGATGCAACAGGAACATGAAAGGCAGGTATGTGACCCAGCTGCACCCTGACATGGGTCCGTCTCTAACCACTGGGCTGCGCCACTACTCCCATTTCACACCCCTGGGTGAAGTGTCTGGCCGTTTGGAATGGCCTCTCTCTGCAGACCCCTCTGCCTGGTTAGGAGCGCTCAGGGATGTGTTACCCGAGAGCAGAGCTAGCATCCACAGCGGTGGTCCAGGGACTCAATTGGCAGGGGTGGGGAGTGAAGTCAGGGGAGCACTGCTGTGCTGAGGGGAGTGTGTGTGTTTTGGGGTTCACACTGAGCTTGGGCGGCTATGCCTCAGCCGAGCTCTGAAGGGCTCTGCCCACAGAATGAACGTGTAGCAGCTGCCTCTTGAGGGCACCTCGCTGCCTGTGCATGACCCGTGGCCCTTGGCTGATCCGTGCCTCTCTCTTTCAGGAGCGAGAAGACGAGCTGCGAGCCATGGCCCGGAAGATCCGCATGAAGTAAACTCTTTTGCTTCCCCTGTTGTTCTCTGGGCGTGCTCTCTGCAGGTTGTGCGCTAAGCCCTCTTGTTTCTCTGCAGGGAGAGAGAGCGGCGAGAGAAGGAGCGGGAAGAATGGGAAAGGCAGTACAGCAGGCAGAGCCGCTCCCCGTCCCCACGATACAGTGAGTAACCACCGCTTGGCACCGCCCTGGCAAGTGACTCCTGTGCAGTCAGAGAGTGGGAGCAGACACAGACTGGGGGGGCAGGGAGTATGACGGGTTCGGTCACAGAGACCCCCTTGGGACTGTCACCTGATTTGCTGAAATTACCTCTGAGCCCATTTTTCCTTCCAGCTTGGGTGTCTAGAACCCTGCCTTGTTGAGCCAGACACGTTAGCCTGCTGCAACACAGACCCAGCGTCTGGACCACACCCCCAAAACTGCAGGCTTTAAGTGAAAACCACTCAGCAGGTTGCTTGTCTCTAGCACCCAGACACCCAGCTCCCAATGGGATCCAAACCCCAAATAAATCCGTTTTACTCTGTATAAAGCTTATACAGGGTAAACTCATAAATTGTCCATCCTCTAGGTCACTGATAGAGAGATATGCACAGCTGTTTGCTCCCCCAGGTATTCATCACTTACTCTGGGTTTACTAATAAACTTGGTTTTATTAATTATAAATAGTAGGATTCAAGTGGTTTCAAGTAATAACAGACAGAACAAAGTAAGTCACCAAGCAAAATAAAGTCTAAACCTAATACATTAAGAAACTGATTACAGGTAAATCTCACACTCAGAGATGTTCCAATAAGCTTCTTTCACAGACTAGACTCCTTCCTAGTCTGGGCCCAGTCCTTTCCCCGGTACAGTCCTTGTTAGTTCCAGCAGGCATCTCAGGTTTTAACTAGGGGTTTTCTCATGACTGGCCTCTTTTGTTCTGCTATGCCCCCTTTCATAGCATTGGCACAAGGTGGGAATCTTTTGTCTCTCTGGGTCCCCACCCCTCCTTCTAAATGGAAAAGTACCAGTTTTAAGATGGATTTTAGTATCATGTGACATGGTCACATGTCCTGTGAGATCCCAGCCTCCATTCTTTCTGGGCTGGCCCACACATACACAGGAAGGTTTGCAAGTAAACAGGTCATTGATTCTGAAGTACCCTTAATGGCTTCCACTTAACATGTTTACATCAGTAATACAAGTTTATATCTTATTCTCCTAACTCCAGATATAGAAATAATACATGCAAACAAATAGGATGAACACACTTAGTAGATCATAAGCTTTGTAATGATACCTTACAAGAGACCTCTTGCATAAAGCATATTCCAGTTGCATCATATTCACACTCATAAGCATATTTTCATAAAGCATATGGAGTCCAGCCTCACAGGGAGCAGCTGCTGTTTGGGAGCTCGCTGTCTGCAGAACTGGGGAGAGAGCTGCTCCTTGCTCCAGCATTCACTGTGATGGTGCTGCAGTGGTCGTGGGCTAGGCTGGGAGGCGACTCAGTGCTACATGTATCCAGCAGATGTCGCTCTTCGTCCTCAGCATGTGGTTTGGATACGGGCTGGGGTCCCAGAGATTAGGGCCTAAATCTTCAGAAGTGGCCAGTGATTTTGAGGCCAGTGGGAGACACTTCCCCGCTTCTCCCAGTACCCTCGAGATCAGTCTCCTGCAGTCCCTCAGAGCAGCCTCTTCTGGGTCCAGGTGTGTGTGAGGGGGGAGCGTGGTGTGTGTGTGTGTGTGTGTTTCTGGGGAACAGTGCCATTCGGGTAGCGTCCAGCCTCTCTAATGGCTCATGCCCCTGGAGGGCCTGCACCCCAGTGGGAGCTGGCTGTACCCAGGGCTTCCCTTTTCGCCAGGAGTTAAGAACATAAGAACGGCCATACTGGGTCAGACCAAAGATCCATCTATCCCAGTATCCTGTCTTCTGACAGTGGCCAAGGCCAGGTGCCCCAGAGGGCAGAGCTAAATCAAGATTAATAAGAATCAGTATTTTTGATTCTTATGTGAAAGTTTAAAAGTGTAATTGGCTTGTTCTGTTTCTATCTGACTGGTAGGACTGCAAGAGTCCGGCTACCCTCCCCTGCTTGCAGGGTCAGGCCTGTACCATTCAGTAGGTCCTTTCCCCAGAGCAGTTGGCTGATCTCCCTATCAGCCAGCTGCTTCCCGGTTAGTCTCCAATTGCTGGACTGGATGGCTCATGCTTGACTCTGCCGTTTGCTAACTGGTAAGAGAATTTCAGAGCGTACATAGCATTTTTTCTACTAAGATGCTTCATTCTTAAAATGACAGGTTTCAGAGTAGCAGCCGTATTAGTCTGTATCCGCAAAAAGAACAGGAGTACTTGTGGCACCTTAGAGACTAACAGATTTATTAGAGCATAAGAAGAAGTGGGCTGTAGTCCACGAAAGCTTATGCTCTAATAAATCTGTTAGTCTCTAAGGTGCCACAAGTACTCCTATTCTTAAAATGCTCATCTCTTCTGAGAGACACGAGTCCAGGGTGTCATTAACATCCGTTCTGAAGTCACGTGGGAGCTTCTGGGAATCCCACCCTGAAATGCCTAAATATAGGCTGAAGGGTCTCACTTTAGGCTTCTACTTCTGAAAATACTGGCCTGTGTATTTAAAAACAAAACAAACAAACAAAAAACTTCGAGATGTGTTGCTAATGTCCAGTCTAATTAGGTGCGTGCACAGCAGCCAGAAGATTTTTCCCCTAGGGGTGTCCGTCGGGTTGGCCTGGGCGCCGCCTGCGGTTGCACCTTTATGGCGCTCAATATAGGGCCCTGCAGCCTTGCAATCCCCTAAGTTCCTTCTTACTGCCAGTGCCGGTTAGCCGGAACGTCTTTAGTTCTTGCTTTGGCAAGCGTCTCCACTCTTGCCATGTCTTTTGTAAATTGTGTATATAGTTATCATAGTTAGGTGGTTTCTTCGCTAAGTTTCATTTTGGGGGTACCCCTCCCCCCAACGTTTTCCGAGCACTAGGACATGCCTCGGTCCCTGGGTTTTAAAGCCTGCAAGGACTGTGGCAAGTCTATGCCCAGGAGCAACCCGCACACTTTCTCCAAAGTGTTTGGGGGAGAGCCATCAGAAGGAGCGCTGCAAGATTTGCAGGGGGGTTCGCCCCAGAACCCTTAAAGACCGGGACCAGTGTCTCAAGAGCCTCATGATGGAGGCTGCGCTCCACCCTCAATCAGACCCTGGCTTGGCAGAGCCGACCCCGAGCACCTTCTCATCGGTGCGGAGTGCACCAGCGCCGAGGAAGGACTCTTTGAGAGACCCTCTGCACTACCCTGGCTCCACCCACAAGGCCTCGACACAGGCAGGCACCGATCTCCGTCTCCGGTGCCCCAAAAGAAGAGGAGGCCGGAGAGGAGCTGCTCTTCTCCAGCTAAGTCCAAGGAGCAGTTGGCTGTGAGACCCGCATCGGGCCACGCCACCTTGGCCTCACTGCTAACCTGGGTCACACCAACTCCTTCCCCCACGGGGATCCAGTCGAGTCTGGACCGTCATCGCTCACCAGCCAGTCACAGCCGAGAGCTGCAGCTCCCGTCCACAGCAGAGGTGTTTGAGGCGGCAAGGGACCTGCTGAAACTTACAGCGTCGTTCTCCCCTCCAAGGAGGGACAAATCACCAGGGCCAGTTCGGCCCTCGGTGCTGTTGAGGGGCAAGCCGGCAACAATGGGGCAGCAATCACCATTTCCTGCGCATTGTTCCCCGGCACCAGCTACCCATGCAGGGGAAACCGCGCTGGTCCCCCGGCACCGATCACTGACACCAGTGGGCCCCACTCCTCTGTGGTCCTCCTATACGGAGTCCTCGGAGGCGGAGTTGTATCGCTCCAGCAGGAGCAGAAGGCCCTGGCACCATCGGCAGCTCTACCCACCACCGTAGCCGGGTCAGTGGCAGGCTCCGCTCCAATGGCCATTCTGGACTCCCTGAGCATTCCTCAGAGCCAGGGGTCGCATTCCAGGTCTTCGTCAGTGGCCTCGGTGTCAACTGTGCCATCATTGATGCTGTCGGCACTGGGGGCATTGGCTGTAGCGACCACTGCAGTCAGCTGCCATGGCTCCGACGTCGGTGGCTCCGGTATATGTGGCGCCGGCGGTCTCGGCACCATCAGTTGTGGCTGCACCATTCTTCCCATCAGGGACTGCACTAGGACACCGGACACCACAAGACCCCTCGGCGCCAAGGGCAGGGAGCACTACCAGCCAGACTTTTGTCTTCGTCCTTGCTGGTGATGGGCACATCAACGGCCCCAGCCCTGGAAGACAGCAGGGTCTTGCAACAACTGCTTAGGAGGGTGGCACAGAACCTGGGGATCTAGGTGGTCAACTGTCTTGCCCCCTCCGCGCCCTCCTGCATTGCCCTGCCACTTATTAAAACTATCAGTGAGATCACTAAGAGCTTGTGGCAGACCCCGGCCTCTTTGCCTCCCACGGTGAAGAGGAATGAGCAAAGGCACTCTGTTCCCTCAAAGGGAAATGAGCACCTTTTATACGCACCCTCCGCCAGATTCTCTGGTAGGGGACGCGGCTACCAGCATGAGTGCTAGGGCTATCAGGGGCCCTCCCCAAAAAACCAGCAGGTGAAGAAATTAGATCTGTTTGGCGGGAAGGTCTATTCGACAGGGGGGTTGCAGCTCCGCATTTCAAGTCAACAGGCCATCGTCAGTAGATACAGCTACAACACCTGCGGAGCAATGGCCAAATTTGAGGAGCTGCTGCCACAGGACTTCCGCGCAGAGTTTTCTGCGCTGGTTGAGGAGGGCAAGCTCATTGCCCCAGCCACCCGCACCATAGCAACGGGGATAGCCATGATGAGGAGCTCCTGGCTGCAAGTCTCTGGCCTCCCCTAGGAGGTCCAGGACCTCCCCTTTGAAGGCTCGTCCCTCTTTTCAGAAAAAACAGATGCAAGGCTCCATAGCCTGAAGGACTCGAGGGCCACACTCCAGTCCCTTGGCCTGCATACCCCCACTACACAGCGGAAACATTTCAAGCCGCAACCTCCATCGTGGTTCTACCAGCCACAGAGCACACAGGATGGCTCTTGGTGGAGGAATAGGAATGGCAGGAAAAGGCCCCACCCTTCTTCACACCAGGGCTATGGCCAGTCGAAGCCATCTTCAGGCCAGAAGCAGACCTTTTGAAGGCGCGCTCAAGGACGGCGTACCAGCACGGACACTGGATCCACCCCACCTTACCTTCCTGAACAGATTGTCCCCTTTCTACCCTGTGTGGACCCGTATTACATCGGGCTGCTGGGGCTCCGCATGATAGAAATTCCTCCAATTCTTGGCCCTTCCACCCCCCTTCCCTGTCCCTCTTCAGGGACTCTTCTCACAAGCAACTCCTCATACAGGAGGTGCATTCGCTCCTACTGCTGGGGGCAGTGGAAGAGGTTCCTCAGGAGCTCAAGGGCAAGGGCTTCTATTCCTGGTATTTCCTAATACCAAAAGCCAAAGGCGGCCTCAGGACCACCCTAGACCTGCGAGAGCTCAACAGATTCATGGGAAAAACTGAAGTTTCGCATGGTCTCCATTATCGCTTCATTGGATCCAGGGGACTGGTATGCCACCTTGAAGGACGCATACTTTCACATCGTGTAATCACCGTCCCACAGACGGTACCTTAGGTTTGTGGTGAACCACAATCACTACCAGTTCACATTCCTCCAGTTCGGCCTCTCAGCAGCTCCTTGAGTGTTTACCAAGTGCATGGCAGTTGTGGCCATGTTCCTGCACAGGCGACCGGTACAGGTGTTTCCGTACCTCAACAACTGTCTGATCAAGGGCTGGTCCAGAGAGCAAGTGGAGGCGCAAGTCGGGTTCATAACAGCAGCTTTCGACGAACTGGGCCTTCTCCTGAATGTGCAAAAGTCAACTCTGTCCCTGGTCCAGCGGATAGAGTTCATAGGGGTGGTATTGGACTCTGTGCAGGCCAGGGCATACCTCCCGGAATTGCAGTTCCAGCCCTGGGCAGCAACATTTGAAATCTCAGGCAGTTCCCTAGCAAAACTGCAAGGAATTGCCTGAAGCTTCTGGGACACGTGGCTGCTTGTACCTATGTGGTACAGCATGCCAGGCTCAGACTCCGGCCGCTCCAATCGTGGCTGGCCTCAGGATATCAGCCAGTTCAGGACAATCTGGACAAGGTCGTCACCCTGCCTCATCGGGCCCTTGACTCCCTCCTGTGGTGGTTTGACCCACAGGTGGTATGTGTGGGAGTTCCCTTCACCAGACCTCAGCCATCCCTCTCATTGGTGACAGATGCGTCAGCCTTGGGGTGGGGTGCATATCTGGGAGAGCTCAGGACACACTCTGGTCTCAGGCGAAGCTTGCTCTCCACGTTGTCAGAGAGCTGAGAGCGGTCTGCCTAGCATGCCAGACATTCCAAGTTTATCTGGAAGGGAAATGTGTCTTGATTATGATGGAGACACATCTCGCAATGTTTTATATAAACAAACGGGTGCACGCTCCTTTCCCCTTTGCCAGGAAGTCCTCAAGCTGTGGGACTTCTGCGTAGCTCATTCAATACAGCTGGAAGCATTGTACCGCCCCGGAGTACAGAACGAGTTAGCAGACTATCTCAGCAGGTCATTCCACAGCCACAAGTGATCCTTGCGCCTCTATGTTCCGAACTCCATCTTTCAACAGTGGGGGTTTCCCCGGATAGACCTGTTCGCCACATGATGCAACAAGAAATGTCAGCAGTTTTTGCTCCTTCCTGAACCACAGCCCGGGCTCCATCGTGGACACGTTCCTCCTTTCCTGGGATGGCCACCTCTTGTACGCGTTTTCTCCCATCCCTCTCGTTCACAAGATGCTCCTCAAAGTTCGGAGGGACGAGGCCTCAGCGATATTGATAGCTCCATCCTGGCCCCATCAACACTGATACACATCTCTCCTGGAAATGTCCGTGGAAGCCCCAATCACCTTGCCGCTCTTCCCGGATTTGATAACTCAGGATCCAGGTCGTCTCCAGCACCTGAACCTTGAATCGCTGCATCTCACGGTGTGGAAGCTCCATGGCTGAATCCAGTGGAGCTCGCTTGTTCAGACCTGGTCAGACAAACCCTCCTTGGCAGTAGAAAACCTTCCACGAGTGCTACCTACCTGGCCAAGTGGAAGAAATTTTCAATCTGGTCGGTGCAACCCTGTCTGTCCCAACACTCATGTCCATCCCCCTCATACTGGACTATCTGCTCCACCTCAAACCACAGGGGCTGTCCATGTCGTCAGTAAAGGTTCACTTGGCTGCCATTTTTGCCTTCCATCCAGGTGCAGAGGGCTGGTCTGTCTTTGCCAACCCCATGGTCAGTTGTTTCCTGAAAGGTCTCGACAGGCTATATCTGCACATCTGACAGCCGGTCCCGGCCTGGGCCTCAGTCTGGTCCTTTCCAGACTAATGGGGCCACCTTTTGAATCGCTGGCGACATGTTCTCTGCTGTACCTCTCATACAAGGTGGCGTTTCAGGTAGCAATAACATCAGCCAGGAGGGTGTCTGAACTTAGGAGGCTCTGATGTTAAGGCCTTGTGTTCTACAGGGACAAGGTTCAGCTCAGGCCGCATCCAGGTTTCCTTCCCAAGGTTGTCTCCCAGTGTCACGTCAACCAGGACATCTTTCTCCCAGTTTTCTATCCTAAGCCACACTCAAGCAGCAGGAAGCAGAAACTTCACTTGCTGGACGTTCGCTGGACATTGGCATTTTATGTTGAGCGAATGAAACTGTTCTGGAAGTCCATTCAGCTGTTTGTCGCCGTAGCGGACAGAATGAATGGACTTCCAGTGTTGTCCCAGAGGATCTTGTCATGGATCACGTCCAGGCATCAGGGAGTGCTATGGCCTGGTGAAGGTACCTGCCCCTCTGCTTACAGCACGCTCCACCAGCGCACAAGCCTCGTCAGTGGCGTTCCTGGTACATGTTGCAGAACAGTGACATGGTCATCAGTACACACTTTCACCTCGCATTATGCAGTTACCCAGCAGGCCAGAGACAATGTAGCCTTTGGTAGCTCAGTGCTTCAGTCAGCGAAACTTTGAGCTCCAACCCCGCCTCCAAAACTTAGGCTTGGGATTCACCTAATTGGAATTGACATGAGCAATGACTCAAAGAAGAAAAATGGTTACTAACCTTCTCGTAACTATTGTTCTTCGAGACGTGTTGCTCATGTTCATTCCAATACCCACCCTCCTACCCCTCTGTCGGAGTAGCCGTCAAGAAGGAACTGAGGGGGTAGCGGATTGGCATGGCCCTATATTGAGCGCCATGAAGGCACAACCCCAGGGGGCACCCAGGCTGACCCGATTGATACTGCTGGGGAAAAATCTTCTGGCGGCCGTGCCCGCAGCGCGCGCACCTAGTTGGAATGGACATGAGCAACACATCTCAAAGAACAGTTACGAGACGGTTAGTAACAGTTTTTTCCCAGTCCTTAAGCTATGTAGCCAGCCAGTGCGTGAGGCTTTGGTGTTCACACAGAATCAGTTGTGGTGTTGAGTGACAGACCTTTACGCTGCTAAGACGTGTTTAATGAAACTGCTGCCGTAGCTCGCAGTGCTGCAGATACTTACGTGCCTGTTCACCTTGGAGCTCACCAGTGATCGCATAGGTATCAGTGGAACTGAGAGTCAGGTTACCCTCCCCTCTTGCAGGGTCAGGTCTGTACTGTTCAGTACGTCCTTTCTCCAGATCAGGGGGCTGAATCCCCTGCATTTCTCATTTAGTTCACTATAAATCAGCACAAGTTTGGAGAGATGTCTCCCCCAGCCTAAAGCTACTGGAAAGGGCTGTCCCACCCTCCAGAGCAGCCAGGTTACCCTTCTCCTGACCACCGAGCTCTTGTGCCCACAGGGTAGCTGCATCTCCTAAGCCCGTGCCCCCAGTACAGAGGCGTCCTCTCCACGTTGTAACCCTTGCTCTTTGCTTTGCAGGTCGGGAATATGGTTCCTCCAGGAGGTAGGTTCAGTCTCCCCTCGCCTGGGATGGGGTAACCAGCCGCCTGCAGCTCCCAGCCCTGCCCACGGGGGAGCTGGGAGGGCAGCCAGTCCTGAGACTTGGGGCGGGTAGGCACAGGGAACACACGTCACTCAGGATCCCGTCCCCACATCCTCATAGACCTGGCGTGCCCTGCTAGTCCCACTTGCGCCCTCGCCTGGCTCCTGGCACTCCACGGGCTCCTCCAGTCGCTGCCTCACACGCTGCTGGCCCCGCTCGCACCCCTCTCCTGGCACTCTGCGGGCTCCTCCAGTCGCTGCTGGCCCTGCTCACACCCTTGGCTGTTCACCTGCATGCTGAGGCAGGGGGTGTCCTGGCCCTGCAGCGGGGGAGGGCAGGGCTGGAGCTGTGCTGAGGGCAGGCTCGGGTGCACTCAGCCAGCTGCATCCATGGCTGCCCTGTGCAGAGCAGTCGTGCCTGGGCGGGAGAAGCGAGGGGAGCTGAGCCCAGGAGGGAGCTGTCACTCTCTGTGGTGCTGCTTGATTGAGGCAGGCCGCGGTTTCCGAGTGGCCCAGTCCATGTGTCACCTCTGGGTTCAGCAGGAGGGAGTCAAACAGTGAGGCCCATGGCAGGCTTTCTCATGGATCAGAGAGTGATGTAGCTCTGCTGCCCCCTATGGGGCGGGGGGGGAGTGCTGTGTGGCTGCTAGTGAGCAGCTGGGGGCCCTCCTTGCCCCAGCCTGGCCCTAATCAGGGCCAGGGCTGCCCCGGCTGCACGTTCCCCTCCTTGCTTTAACCAGCCTGTCTTCTCCCTTTGCAGGCGTTCGCGCTCCCGGTCCAGAAGCCCTCACTACCGCCATTAGAGCGTGGGTCCCAGCGCAGCACTGGTCTCTGCCCCCTGGTGGTGCGATCGGCTCAGCAGGCCCCGCCAGCCCTGCTGTGTAGCAAAGCTGTACATTGCTGTTCTGTTTTTAAGATGCCAGTATCGGATAATAATAAAAACCCTCCTTAGCCCGTGCACGAGCCTTAAACTGGGCATCTGGGCTGAGGCCTCAACTCGGTCTCCCCTTTGTCTCCAGAGCCTTCCACCTTGCGCTCCCCCCCCCTCTGCCCTGAGGGGCCCCCCCGCGGCAGCTCCCCACCCCAGCTCACCTCTGCTCCGCCTCCTCCCCAAGCACCCCGCCCCCGCTCTAATTCTCCTCCCCTCCCAGGCTTGTGGCCCCAAACAGCTGATTAGCGCCGCAAGCCTGGGAGACGGGAGAAGTGGAGCAGCGACCGCGTGCTTGGGGAGGAACGCTGGGGGAAAAAAAATGGGGGGCACCACTTTTTGGCGCCCTCAAATCTTGGCACTCTAGGCAACCGCCTAGTTCACCTTAATGGTAGCACCGGCCCTGTTTGTCTCCGCAAGGACCTGCACCCAGCGTAACTGCAGAGCTTTCCTGTGACACGGGGTGGGGGAGGGGTGGAGCTGAGCAGTTTGACTTTGGGAGGAGGGGAGTGGCTCTGCAGTGTAAGGAAATGGGGGCTAGGGGGCTAGGGCTGTAAGCCGTGTCCATCCCCTTGGAATGGCTGTGGCCTGTCTCTGCAGACAGCAGGAAAGTGGGAGGAATAAGGCTTGGAGGACACAGGGTGGCTTAGGCTGTGGCTTTCCTAAGGAAATGTCAGCTCCCTACAGCCCTGGGCCCTCTCTGCTAGATGGGCTAGTGAGTGCTCTTAGGGGATGCAGGCCTGGAGTGCTGAGAGGGGAGACTCCTTCCGGGGTGTTAGAGGGCTGATTCCTTCTCCCTCCCACTTCCCTGGTCCTTCTCATGTGAACAGAGAGCAACACTACCCACAGTCCGAAGGTGCAAACAATTCCATGTTTATTGGGGTGAACTTCCAGCAAGCTTAAATGCAAGTTCCTTTTTCCTAATTTTCATATCCCAACTTCGTGCCTGTTTGCCCCTAATTTAGATAGTAATATTCTTAGCTATACCTTAACCATTCATTTTACTGAAATTTACCTAACAAATCCTCACCTTGTAACATGATTAGCTAATCTCGGGGTGGCCAACCTGAGAAGGAGCCACAATTTACCCATGTACATTGCCAAAGAGCCACAGTAATACATCACCAGCCCCCCCCATCCACTCCCCAGCACCTGCCAGCAGCCCCCACCAATCAGCACCTACTCCCCCCCCCCCACTGCAATCAGCTGTTTCATGTGCACAGGAGACTATGGAGGGGAGGAGTGAGGGCATGGCAGGCTCAGGGGAAGGGGTGGAGTAGGGGGCAGAGCAGGGGGTTTTGCAGTGAGCACCCCCCACCACGTTGGAAAGTCAGCATCTATCACTCCACCTCTGGAATCAGTGCCTAGGAAAGGAGCCACATAATAACCTCTGAAGAGCCGCGTGTGGCTCCGGAGCCACAGGTTGGCCACCCCTGAGCTAACCAATTATATCCCACCACCTTAATCAGTTTATACCCAGCAAAATTAATGATACAGCAGACAGAACCAGCCAGACCCCATGCAAATAAACAACAGCAACGTGGGAACTATAATGACAAAACAATACAGAAGTGAGGATTTCACAACACCATCTATAAAGACATACGGGTTTCCTAACCATGTCTATTGATAAGTGAGTTCTTACCAAACAAAACTATCAAACTAAATTTCTTTTTACATCTTCTAAGCTCTTCCCTTTCTCTGGAGGTGAGCGATCGGATCCCCTTCCTAACAGCCCCAGCTGGCCTTATTTCAATATGACTGGTTTGAAATGTGTGCGGATGTGACCCGTTCGCTTCCCAGCTTACGGCTTCTCCCGCTGCTTAGCCAAAGGCCTTAGCCTAAGACCAGGGCTTCAGACTGTCACAGCGAGAAAAGGCCCTTACACAGGCAGACAGTGATTCTGAATCTTTCTTTTATACCTCTAGAACTAGCTACATGATAAACATATACCTACATTCTTAAAGTATAGGCCTTTACAGACAGGCCTGAATCTATATCCTAACACAGGGCTGTGAAGTCTCCATGCACTAGCCTGGGCCTTTTCTCTGGACGGTTCTGTTCCAGTTGGGTATGGACCTGTGTCTACTAAACCTGTACATGGCAGGTGCAAGCTCACCTGCTCTGAGTAGGGTTTAAACTGATGGAAGTGTTAAACCAGAACAACTTATGTGTGTGGACGGGTCAGAATCCAAACCCAGTGCCTGTTCTGGTACTTGCAACGTGCCATTACCTAGCTCTTTAAATGCCACTACACCACTGCGAGGAGGCTGGGTAACAAAACAAGAATTGCAATTCATAGAATTGAGGGACTGGAAGGGACTTCGAGAGGTCATCTAGTCCAGTCCCCTAAGTATTATCTAGACCAACCCTGACAGGTGTTCGTCTAACCTGTTCTTAAACACCTCCAATGATGGAGATTCCACAACCTGCTTTGGTAATTTATTCCAGTGCTTAACTGCCCTAACAGGAAGCTTCCTTAATGTCCAACCTAAACTGCCCTTGCTTCAATTTAAAGCCATGGCTGCTCCTATCCTCAGAGGTTAACAAGAACAATTTTTCTCCCTCCTCTTTGTAACAACCTTTTGTATATTTGAAATCTGTTATGTCCCCTCTTTCTTCTCCAGCCTAAACAAACCCAATTTTTTCAATCTTCCCACATAGGTCATGTTTTTTAGACCAGTGGCTCCGAACCTTTCTAGACTACTGTATCCCTTTCAGGTGTCTGATTTGTCTTGTGTACCCCCAAGTTTCACCTCAGTTAAAAACTACTTCCTTACAAAATCAGACACAGAAATACAGAAGTGTCCCAGCACACTATTACTGAAAAATGGCTTCCTTTGTCATTTTTACCATATAATTATAAAATATATCCACTGGAATATAAAGATTGTACATTTCAGTGTAGTATATAGAGAGTATAAAATCATTGGCTGTGTGAAATTTTAGTGTGTGCTGATTTTGCTAGTGCTTTTTACGTAGCCTGTTAAACTAGGCAAATAGCTAGATGAGTGCTGTACCCCCTGGAAAACCTCTGAGTACCCCAGGAGTACACGTACCCCTGGTTGAGAACCACTGTTCTAGACCTTTGATCAGTTTGTTGCTCTTCTCTACGCTTTCTCCAGTTTGTCCACATCTTTCCTGAAATGTGGCACCCAGAACTGGACACAATATTTTATCCCAGCTGAGGCCTTATCAACAGCGTAGAGCAGAATTACTTCTCGTGGGTTGCTTACAACAGTCCTGCTAATTGGAGCTGGTTGATATTAGTGAAACCTGGGGGAATGATTTGCATGCTTAGGATATTAAAGATCAATGGTTGTAACCTATTTAGTAAGAGGAATAAAAGGGGCAAAAGGGGAGGGGAGCTTGATGTCAAAAAGGCCATTACCTGTTTGAGACTTTGATAACAGAAGAAAGTGCTGGTGAATGCTTGTAGATCAATGTCTAACAGATAAAGCACAAGATGGGGTATTAGTTGGTGTCTGGAACAGCCCACCATACACTAGGGAACAGGCTGACTGGCTCCTTACACACCTATCTATAAAATGTAGGGAAAAAACTGATCCTGGGAGACTTCAAGTAGAGTGACACGTGCTGCCTGTATTAAAACATCCTTGTGTTTCGGGTGGGGGGCAGGGCTTGCTGCTTGGCCCCTCTCGCTATTTAACATTTTTATTAATGACCTGAAACAAAACAAGATCACCGAAAAAGTTTGCAGATAATATCAAAATTGGGGGAGTGGTAAATAAAGAGGACAAGTCACTGGTTCAGAGCAAGCTGGATTGCTTGATAAACTGGGTGCAAGGAAACGGCGTGTGTTTTAATACAGCTAAATGTAAATCTAGGAACAAAGAATGCTATACCGACAGGATGGGGGGCTATCCTGGGAAGCAATAACTGTGAAAGTGGTTTTTTTGGGGGGGGGACGGGGGACAGAGGGAATGCTGGATAATCAGCTGAACTCCCAGACTGATGCTGTGGCCAAAAGAACTAATGTGACTCTGGGATGCATAAGTAGGGGACTCTCTAGCAGGAGTAGAGAGGTTCTTTTCCCTCTGTATTTGGCACTGGTACCAATGCTGCCAGAACCCTGGGTCCAGTTTGCATGTCTGCAACGCCCAATAAAACTAGGTTAGATCCAGAAAGTGATTAGAGAGGTCTGGGAAACTTGCTGTACATTGAGACTTAAAGGAGCACGATATCTGTATTTTAAAGAGACCATTAAATGGTGGCTGGATCATGATCTAGAAGTATCCACATAGGCAGAAGTTATCAGACACTAGAGGCCTCTTTAATGTCACAGACACAGGCAGACCAAGACCCAATGGCTAGGAGCGGAAACTGGATAAATTCAGACCAGTGGATTGGAACAGGATATATTATTATTATAATCTGATCTCCTAGAACTGGAAAGGACCTTGAAAAGTCATTGAGTCGAGTCCAGTCCCCTGCCTTCACTAGCAGGACCAAGTACTGATTTTGCCCCAGATCCCTAAGTGGCCCCCTCAAGGATTGAACTCACAACCCTGGGTTTAGCAGACCAATGCTCAAACCACTGAGCTATCCCTCCCCCCCATTTAGATAATTCATTTACTAAAGGCTGTAGTGGATTCTCCAGCACTTGGAGTCTTTCAGTCAAGATTGGATCTTTCTAAAAGACACACTCGAGCTCAGCCCCGAGTTTGGAATGCAGGAATCGCCGGGTAAGACTCCCTGCCGGTCAGACTAGATCACCATGATCCCATATGGTTTAAAAACACGAAAATCTATAAACGCCCGCCTGTTTTAGCGGAAACATCCAGTGCATGTGCTTACCAAGCAATCTCAAGAGCCAGCTACAGCTACCAACAGCCCTCCATGCTAGGGTTGTGTTGTGAATAGGGAAGAACATCTATGGCTCACTATGCTGAAGCTGGGAGGACACCATAGAAGTGTCCAGCAAACAAGATGCCTGGCTTGTCTCATTTTCACAATTAACTCGAAGCAGAAATATGCCTGGGCAAATGCCAAGCACCAACTCCAGCTGCTCAGTGCCTGGGGGGGGGGAAACTTGTTCTAGGGGCCTGATTTTCAATCTAAGTTATCTTAAAGGAGCCTGATCTTCAGGGTCCTCGACAGGTTCTGAAAATCAGGTCTATTGAAGACATCTCCGATTGGATTCCCAAGGAGTGCAAATTGAACCTTTAGTCACAACCGAAAACCTTGGCCAAGTAGCTCATTTCCAGGTCAGAGGGGTGAACCCCATGGTAGGTTCCAGAGGAGAGACTGAAATCCCTGCTCCACTGATGCCAATTCACAGAGTGCATTAGCTTGCCAAGTTTCATCTCAAATGGCTAGGCTCAACCGCCCCGTCCCACCAGGCCAATAACCTGCAGCCTCCCCCTGCAAGTCCGTGGGGTCCTCTTGTCCTTCTGAACTGGCCAAGAGGAACCAGGGAGATCAGATATTAACTACAATCTGAAAGAAATTAGAGCTGGAAAATCCTATTGCATCTAGTGGGCTGCCCCTCCGCCCATCCCAATGGCGCTCTGCAGACTTCTACCAGCTTCCCGGGGAGACCAGTGCACAGCCTGAGACCTTGCTCTTGGCTCAGATTCATCCGAGATTATTGCGTGCTCCGCTTCAGCCTATTACTTTTCAGCCTCACCTCAATCACAGTCCACAAGGGCAGACACGTCTTCTAACGCTGCCTAGGCCATCACAGTGGCACAGGCCTGTACATCCCAGCTCTGTTCTGCACCCTGCCCCACACTATGTTCTACACGGGGGCTGGCAGTTCAAACCTTACAGCAGCAGAAACAGGGAGGTTTTGGTTTTACAGCCGCAATATCCTTCCCTCCTGTGATATTCATGAATCCCACTTTGGGCTGGGTGTCTGGACAGAAGGGAGGGGAGGGGTGCAGCAGTGACAGACAAGGCGCCTCAGGTTTCTTCCCCAATTTGAATAGGTGCTCAGTTACCCACAGCCAACAACAGGGATGCCAGGTGCTCACTGAGCCTCCCAAACTGGTAACGTTCAGCGAGCAGATTTGGTGATCAGGAGCTATTTGCAGAATGATCATTTTGGCCTCCGTGCTCCAAAGTGGTGGAAACTTTTAGGGGTTCTATTCAGTGGGGCCAAGTGGATTATCCAAGGGAATGGGATATTATGTTTCTATAACTAGAAGATAAAAGAAACAGAGATGAGTTGCGCCAAATGGATGCCGCTCCACGCGCCCCCAGCTCCCAAGCTCATTTCCACTCCAATTCAAGGCCATCTCCAGAGCAGCACAAATGGGTGGAGGGGAAGCATCACTTTCCAGCTATGACGTTGGGGCCTGCGAACTCACCTCCACTCTGAAAGGTGAAGAAAGAACTCTGCAAGCTGTACCCGAGTGTGTTTTTATTAGAAAGCAGGACAGGTGGGCAGGGTGCCTGTGGCAGTCACAGCTCGAAGGTGTAGGAGATGATGTCCGAGCAGCGGAGCAGCGCCTCCCTGTGCACACCTAGCGGGGTCTGCAGGTCGGATACCTGGAAGTTCAAGATGTCGATGTCTGAGGCGTCGAAGGCGGCCGAGACGTTGACTCTCTCGTACATCGTGAAGTGGATGGTGTGGCCAACCATGGCAAACAGGCTGCGCAGGTACCGCTCCCGCAGAGCCACGCGGGCCTGTTGCTCCCGCTCCAGATCTGCCTCGTTCCCACAGCCCATAGAGGAGATGCTGATGGGGCTCAGAGCCTGGTACCGAGGGGAGTTGGGGTCAAAGCCACGGCTTGTGCCATCCGGCCCACGGGGCAGGCGGATCACGCTGACTGGCACCTTCATGGCAGGCTCCTGGGGGCAAAGGCAGCAACACATGAGCTGGCAGCGCAAGTCCCTGTGCCAGAGCAATACTTTCCACAGACTAGGGATGTAAATAGTGGTTAAAAAATGTAACTGTGTAACCTATTACAATTTTGTCAGTTACATGGTTAAACATTTAACCAGAGAACTAGCGGTGCGGGGGGGGTGCTGCAGCACCCCCACGTTTTACGCAGGGCCTTACCGCCCGCACCCAGGGATGCTGGCCCTTGCGCCCGGGGGTCCTGGCTGCCGCCCCTGGGACAGCAGCAGGGCCCTGGGCTCCGGCCGGCAGCAGAGCTTAACTGTTAACCCAAACCAATAAGACACATGCTTATCGGTGAACCGGCTAAATAAACGTTTACATCACTACCACACACCTGCCTGGGAAGGGCGGGCTAGAGATACCCTCCCCTCCCCCCAGAGATACCCCTACCACCAACCCCCCCGCATCTCCCAACTCCCCCCCCCCACAAAAATATACCCCCCACCTGGATACACCCAGCCCCTCCCCCCAACTCCTCCTGAGATACCCCCCCACGAGCAACACACCCCAAATACACCCATCCCCCAGCTGCCACCCAGCTCCCCCCGGAGCTACCCCATCAGCGATACACCCAGACCCCCAACTCCCGCCCCCTAGTGCCACCCTATAGCAGCCTCCCCTCACCCCCCCCGCGTCACCCCCCCCGAGCTCTCCCCCCTCCCCTCCGAGATCTCCCCTCCCCCC
>NC_048313.1:437932-511355 GCF_013100865.1 Trachemys scripta elegans | reverse complement strand
TCCAGTTTTAAGTACCCAGGACAGCAACTCTATTCTAGCAGCCACACCCTGACTGATACCAAGCAGAGGTCTGATGATAATATTGGCTCTATTCTTTGTAATCAGCCAGGGATTTGGACTTGAAGCTGTCATGCTACCAGGAAACCAACAGCCACTGCTAATTTCCAGAGTGAGGTCAATTCAGGTGTCTAGAGAGGTAGATGTTTCCAACAATACACTCCAGTTATACCAGTAAAGATAGGTCTTTAGGATATCAAAGCAGCTATTAATTAATGGAAACAGAATGACACTTAGTTTCTCTCCGCACCCCACCTTAACATGTTCTTGGACCTTCCTGTAGAAAGACCCAGGCTATTAACCTTTAGGAATTATCCCAACTGTCTGCTGCTTAAAGAAAGCCCTACATCTCCCAGTAAAGCGGTGGGATCCATGTTTCACCAAGATGAATGCAATAGGTAGCGGTATATACCTGTCCATCGGCAGAGGTTGGCCGAGGAGGCTGGAGATCACTGTCTCTAGGTCACGGTGAGCTAAAATGGACACCGCCTCCACCAGGAACTGCCTCAAGCTGCTCTCCTGGATAGCAGGCATGTGGCTATAGATTATAACCAGGATATCTGGCACCTGGAAGGAACAAAGCCAGAAAGAAATGTCCCTTTTTCTTTCGCTCCATTCATTCTACAGAATCAAACCCTTTATTTAGCCATTTAGCCAGTTGCTGCTTTTTTAGAAATTCTTCACTTCAAGAAACAAATGTTCAAATATGTCTGCGTAACTTTAACCCACAAAAATTGCCCACACTTGGCTGTAAAAACTAACACTGACACACACATATACATACCAGGTAATTTAATGTGGTGGTGCCCAGCTATGCATTAAATAAACCAGTTCGCATGCACAAAAGAAGGCTTTGCTTGCCCACATTTTGCAGGTGTGATTTAAGCAGCCAAATCTGACCATTTCCTCGAAGAATGCGGAGTTTATAAACAACCACAAGCACAAAATATGCAAGTGCTTTAAACACAGTGTGCAAATGCCTGGGACTATGAACAGGTGATGACCTCTCATAGTCACTCTTGGCCCTTCATATCTTCAAAACACTGGGCAAACATGGCAGTTCTGCTGCGAGGGTTCCCTGTCCTGAGACCTTTCACCAGCCTTGTTAGAAGATTTGTGGAGTGCTCCTTTCATCTAGCCCTAACGCACTGGGCTCCAGAATAAGACATTTAAATAGTGGATCCCAAAGACACTATAGTTTTCTCCCTCCCTCCCCTCTTCTATTCTTAAAGGGTACGTCTACACAGCAAAAAAATCCCACAGCAGTGTAAAAGTGTAGCTGTTCCTGCTCGGGCTGGAGCCCAGGCTCTGAAACCTGGCAAGAGGGTGGGTCTCAGAGCCCAGGCTCCAGACTGACTGGGAATGACCACAGTGCTATTTTTATCCAGGTAGCCCTTAGCCATAGGCCTCCTAAGAACTGGATGCCTCCAAGTGTCAGTCATTCTGTCTTGTTGTATTTTCCCCAGAGTCTGTTTTTTCAAGCCTTTCTTGGCTGAATACTGTGGCAACAAGCTAGACAAATAAATAACCAACCATCTTCCTTTTCCCTTGGATTATCTGTCTACTGCGATTGATTCTGCCATTGCCTCTCTTAGGGTAGGAACAGGGATGGAATGGACTCTATGTCCGAGGGGGAGAAACAGCAAGATTTTTGTTCATGACACATTAGGGCAAAGATCTAAAAGCCTAGAGTTTAGGCAGAAAACCTCTCCAGTTTCCCGTTTTACCTGGTCCAGCATGGCATCTCCACACTCCTTCAGGATGATCTTCATCCACAGTCCAGCTGCCGTGGCACAGGTGGGGCTGGCAGACAGCATTCCACCCAATGTGGCCTTAATAAAGTCTGTGGCCTGTTCTGAGGGAAAGTACTCACTCACAACCTGGGAACAAATCAAAAACAGGAGAGACTGCAATGAGGTCTGGCTTTTTAAAAATGGAGGTCTAATCTCTCTATGAAAAGATATATGCATCAACAAATTGTTAATGAGCCTCATGTCTAGCGAGCCATTTGGGATTACAATTCTCTCTACAGTCTATATAGGACATTTTGGTATTCTACACTAATGATATCAGGTTAGAGGCAAAGCCTCTGTTGCACAATTAGCACAACATTGTACTGGATATGCAGGAGGTAAGTTTCCAGTTTGTATTCTCTGATATACACTGCATCTTTTTACAACGTATAAAATGAAGTAAAGAGAGGCATGCCCACAACTATAGGCTAAGGCAAACCCACAAAGTGACAGAATGAAGACTGGGTGGTTTCTAACTAACACAGTTTTTTCTCATGGATGGCTGGATAGGTACATGTGTGCGCAGCTGCGTGCGTATTTTCATGTGTGTGCAACATTCTGTGGAATCTGGTTTTTACATGGCATTCAGAGCACACATCTATGAAAAGCATCTTGCTGGTTACTAGCAATGAATGCCCCGCTCCCACAGTTCACTCCAAGTACGGAAAGGCATCATAAAAGCGTAAATGTAAAATGAATAGTGCCCCGTCACTAGAACATCCGCACAAGCTTTTTGAGTCAGTTACCCTGGCCATTTTGGAAGATGCCTGAAACAGAGCCTCAGGGTCTGGAGCTGTTAGTGCTTCACGAAGACATCTCAGCTCCTCCGCCGCTGAGCCCAGGTTCATGGACTGGCCTGAAGTGGAGAAAAGGAGAAAAAGTACTGTAACAATTAATGAAACTGAACCTGTATTGCATGGATATTCATACAGAAGGATCCATGTGCTATGCTGTTATCAGCATAGTGTAAAATCTTGGCCCCATCAAAGTCAATGGCAAAACTCCTGTTGACTGTAATGGAGTCGGGATTACACCCTAAATGTCTGAAAGTTAACAGTAGTGGTATGTTATTGTGAATGATACAGGATTGAACAAGCACTGTATTTAGCTTGGAGCAGCTTTCTGGGTGTGTCTGGTTTCAGTAGCCTCTCTGCTCTCAGTATTTAAATCTAATCTCATAGTCAAGTACAAGTCATGCAGATAGATCTCAGGTTCCAATGTAGAGGTGAATCCCTCCACCAAACTCTCATTGTAGAAGAGATGGGGCTGGACAAAAACTTCGGCAGGAAACCCAGGCTCATCAGTCACTTCTAAACAATGCTGGGATTTCTATCTTGTACATGCAAAGATTGGAGTCCCTTCTTCTGTTTCTGAATCACCAACACTGTTTTTTAGGACTGATTAATAATAATTGGAAATAAGGTGACCAGATGTCCCGAGTTTATAGGGATAGTCCCAATTTGGGGGGTCTTTTTCTTATATAGACTCCTATTACCCCCCACCCCCTGTCCCGAGTTTTCACATTTGCCGTTTGGTCACCCTAATTGGAAATGGCCTTAAACGATAACCAAGCCCTATCCCTTTACATCTAACCATTAGGTGAAAAGAATATCCTACTTTTTCACAGAGGGGAAAATGGCCTACACTTACTCCAGTAGCTTTGAATGCTCATGACAGAGGGCTGCTGGAAGAACTTTTTGTTTAAAGAATTATTCCAGGAAACCCCTCCAATACAGCCAGTGGCAGGGTAAAGAGAATGAAAATGTTTAGTACCACGGGCTTGTCTACATGGAGATAGTCAAGAAAGCTAATCCAAATTAATTTTCAAATGCATTAGTTAAACTTCATTAAACACCTATGGGGACACACTTATTTAGAATTAATAAATTCTATTTATTTAGAATATATATAAATAATTCTAATTTTTTTTATTTAATTAGATAAATAATTTCAGGTTAGTTTCATTCATGTAATTCACTAAAATTAATAAGGACCATTTTAATTCAGAATCAGAGCATCCACACATGTGTTTAATGCCACTTTAAATTTACACCTTTAGTTCATTTGGATTAACTTTCCTTAGGGTACGTCTATACCCAGCCGCTAGTTCGGCGGCTGGCAATCGAACTGCTGGGTTCGACTTATCGCGTCTTGTCTGGACGCGATAAGTCGAACCCGGAAGTGCTCGCCGTCGACTGCGGTACTCCAGCTCGGAGAGAGGAGTACCGCGGAGTCGACGGGGGAGCCTGCCTGCCGTGTGTGGACCGAGGTAAGTTCGAACTAAGGTACTTCGAACTTCAGCTACGTTATTCACGTAGCTGAAGTTGCGTACCTTAGTTCGATTTGGGGGTTTAGTGTAGACCAAGCCTGAGTGTCCCTGTGTAGACAAGCCCTAAGGAATTTAGCAGTTATCTACCTGTATGCAGACCATTTATTATTTGTACAGTTCCCAAAAGTGTGCTAGGCTCTTTACACATCACAATCTTCTCTTCTAATGAGGTATTTACAAGATGCCCACCATTCTGTTATCTAAGTGCCAACAGACACGACAGAAAGAACTAGACAGGCAGAAAAATGGACATTACAACAGTGAAAGAAGGTGAAGAGTTACTTATACCTGCTAATGGTCTCCTCACCTTGTAAACAGAGAAGGCAGCTGATACAGTCAACCACCCACTGACGGGACGTGGCCAGTGAATCACAGCTGTATGGTGCTATTAGTCCAATCAGAGATCCAAACCGATTAAAAGTTTCCTGAGTCTAATTACAAAAGAAGGAAGAATGAACATTCTCCAGCTGTACTAGACTTCACTTGCCATCCTTATTGTTGATACCAGTCAGCTCTGTGTTTTTGGGGAACCAGGGCGCAGTATCTAGCCTGTGTGACTTATGAAGGACACCCCTCACCCCGTCTCTGTTTGAACCAAAACCGATCGGAGAAAAGGTTTGCAGAGAACAACGAAGGGCATGGGGAGATATACCTAGACCCCCCTGACAAGGGTGACAAGATTAAGACTTTTCAATTTTTGCATCCAGAATGTAGAACAGAGACAACTCCCCTAGCCTCATCTGCATGAAAGATGGGATAGGGATTTGCATAAAGAATGGGGAACCGCACTGAACTCTGGGACTAGAAAAGCAGGGACGCACTGCATCATGGGAATCCCTGCTCCAGATGCTAATGAACTTACACCTGCACACACCCAGCTCAGCAATTATCAGAGCAATTCTAGTAATAAATCTTTGATTGATATCCCAAAATACTGTAGCAGCCTAGTTGCCTTGTGAGCTCCCTGTAAGAAAACAACACCCATAGCCAAGAGTGATCAGCTCCTATTGTCTAGCCCAGGGGTCGGCAACCTTTCAGAAGTGGTGTGCCGAGTCTTCATTTATTCACTCTCATTTAAGGTTTCACGTGCCAGTAATACATTTTAACGTTTTTAGAAGGTCTCTTTCTATAAGTCTATAACATATAACTAAACTATTGTTGTATGTAAAGTAAATAAGGTTTTTAAAATGTTTAAGAAGCTTCATTTATAATTAAATTAAAATGTAGAGCCCCCCGGACCGGTGGCCAGGACCCGGGCAGTGTGAGTGCCATTGAAAATCAGCTCGCGTGCCGCCTTTGGCACGTGTGCCATAGGTTTCCTACCCCTGGCCTAGCCTAAAGAAAATCCTTGAGCCATCAGTTTACCCATAAACAAATCTAGTGTTCTCCCTTGAGCCATTGTATTTTCTCTACAAAACCCCCGACCTATGCCCAAGTAAGGGTTCTGATGTATAGACACAAACTCTGCATCAGTTCCATTGGGATTCCATCTCCTGACTGATCGTGCTGGGGGCTCTGCCTGTCTCCAGCACTCAGGACCCTGAGCTACCACCATCACCTGGGAACCCCGACCAGTTCAAGCCTCATGGAGTGGGGGAGATCCCGCTCTCTCTCTGTTTTCTTTTCTACCTCAAGTATTAACCTTTAAAATGTAACTGTTATGTTGGTTTAGCTCCTTGTGTAGTTATCACTATTATTCAATAAATAACTTTTATGGTTCAGCTGGTTGCTTCTCTCGCTCTGAATTTTACTCTTGTGTTTTTAGCTTCCCCCATTTACTCTGCAGCAACGCTTCTTGCACCTAAGCTAAAGATCCCTGTAGTGCCCAAAAATACTGGGGGTTTGCTCATCAAGTGTGTTACTCCCACTACAATTGTAATGTGAAAGTGTGATAGGGATGTGTTAAACTTGGGGCACATAAGGGAGGGGCAGCTGAAAGTGCTGTTCAACCCAGCCTATTGAGACCAGGGGCACATAGGGGTACCAGCTTGAAAGTGCTGCGTAACTCAGCCCACTGAATACAGGGACATATGAGGGGATCAGCTGGGGAGTGCTGATTGACTTGCTTTGCTAGTGTGTGTGTGTGTGCGCGCATCTTCATCTAGTTCTAGTTATTAGCCCTGGGGAACCTAGGTCCTGCAGGATAGCTCCATTGGGAGCTCCATTGGGAGGGGACTTGTAGAAAGAAGGAGTAGAGCTCCATATGAACACACAAGTGACATAAGCAACATATTAACAGAATTACAGAAAACTCCCCCTCCCCCAGAAGAGTAACCCTAATCAATGAGCCTACCCAAAGTGACAGGCACATCTGATAACATTGTGCCTCTGATTTCTGTACTGAACTGGGTAATGCACATTGGAAAACATAATCCCAATTGTACATACAAACGGATGGGGTCTAAATTAGCTGTTATCACTCAAGAAAGAGACCTCAGAGTCATTGTGTACAGTTCTCTGAAAGCATCTGCTCAACATGCAGTCAAAGACCATAACAACATGTTAGGAACCGTTAGGAAAGGGATCGATAATAAGACAGTAAATATCATTATGCCACTATATAAATCTACAGTACCCCCACACCTTGAATACTGTGTGCAGTTTTGGTCATCTCATCTCAAAAAAGATATGTTAGATTTGGAAGAAATACAGAGAAGAGCAACAAAAATGATTAGGCGTATGGGACAACTTCTCGTACAAGGAGAGATTAAAAAGACAGGGACTTTTCAGCTTGGAAAAGAGACGACTAAGAGGGAATATTGTAGAGAACTATAAAATCATGAGTGGTGTAGAGAAAGTCAATAAGGAAGTGTTCTTTAGCCCTTCACATAACACAGGAACAAGGGATCACCCAATGAAATTAATAGGCAGCAGGTTTAAAACAAACAAAAGGAAGCATTTCTTCACACAATGCAGTCAACCTGTGGAACTCATTGCCAGGGAGATGTTGTGAAGGCCAAAAGTATAACTGGGTTCAAAAAAGAATTAGATGAGTTCACGGAGGATAGGTCCATCAATGGCTATTAGCTAACATGGTCAGGGATGCAACCCCATGATCTGGGTGTCTCTAAACCTCTGACTGCCAGCAGCTGGGGCTGGGACTGTCCAACGGGGGATGGTTCACTTGACAATTGCCTTGTTCTGTTCATTCCCTCTGAAGCATCTGGCACCCACCACTGTCAGAAGACAGGATACTGGGCTAGATGAACCATTCTTCTCGGGGATCCAGGATAGCCACTCTTCTGTTTTATGTTCTTAGCTGATTAAATAGAAATTCAGCTTTAGCATCCTGGGAGCATAAGAACCAAGAATGCATTTGTGACACTGGCAGACCAGTCAACCTGTGTATGACCCATAATAACTTAACAAGAGGCGCTTCTACTGTATCAAGACAGTTCACTTGCATGTGAATTTCTAAGAGATGTATTAGTCTAGCAATCATCAACTCATTCAAAAATGAACAATAGAGGCTAAGTGTATTTGTCTGTGTTTATCTATACCTGGTTAGAAGTTTCACAATGTAACCAAATTAGCTTGTAGATGCTAATTCCCTTTCATGTCTTAATTATGTATGCAAGGTGTTCAGTTAACCTTAAAATCAAAGATGTAAGACACTCCAGGAAACCAATCATTTCTACATTATCTTCAGCTTAACTATCTGTGTTATAATGGAAGAACGGCTAATTACCTTATGTGAAGGAATGTAACTAGTTTACTGTGTTAATAGAATGATAATAGAAGATTATCTTCAAAGCAAAGTACAACAGGTGATCTGCATTGGGGGAAGGTCCTTCTGTGACAATTTCTGTGAGGTCGGCTTGTCAGCCTGCTAGAATAGCTATAAAAGAGAAGGCTCGGGCCTGAGCCTATCATCTCTAGTCTGCTTAAACTTTGAACAGGGAAAGTGTAAGCCATAGGACAGAGATTTTCCAAATAATCATTTGGAATAACCTGGAAAGTGCATGGAAAAACTAACAGACTTTACATCTAAGCTGCCTTTGGATTCTGATCTGTTGGGATGATTCCAGAGAGACTTTTACAAATCAGCATCTTGTTAACTAGGGTGGGAGCTCTTCTGTTGTTGACTTGGTGAATCCAAAGATAGAATAAGCCATCAGTTTGGGGGATTGGCTGCCCTCTACTTCTTGCAGTCTGCCCGGAGTGTGGTCACAGCATTGTTGTGTAAACCTCTCTTCTGGAAGCAGGGGGATCTTAGTCACCTTGAGATCCCAGCTGCCGCCCTGGAAGAGTTTTTCATGCATTTGCGTTGAGTGTCAGATCTGATATAAGCAGGGAAGTCAGCTCAAGGAAGAGTAAGAGGCTATACTCACTGTGCTATTAACTGCCTCTTGATAGGCAGTCAGAAGCTGGGTGCTGGCCTGCAAGGCCCTTTCTCTCTCCCACTCCTTCCCTGAACTGAACCATGTCCTCAGTAGCTGTTGGTAGAGCAGGGGAATGGACAGAGTTAGTACCAGAAAATCCCTCCCAAAAGTTCCTCTTAAACAGGTTTAATTGTCACTAGAATTCCTCTCCAAAGCATCTGACCTCGGTGTAGCAAAGGAATTACATATCTAATGGAAGAGCCCCTTAGATATACAAGTCCCAGGGACCAGATTCACCTCTGGTGATTGAAGCCAAAGGAGTTACATGAGAGATGAATCTGGGCCCGTGTATGTGATGTCTGCTGTAGACTGTCTGATGGGAGCTGTCTAGCACTTTGCATGCTGTTTGATGTCTGCTGCTGTGGTCTGTTTCCTGGGCAACTTCTCCCACGTCGAGTGGCAAAATGACAGAGAAGAGCATTTCTTTATATTAATTTGAATAAGAGCAGAGAAGTCCCCCCCCCCGCCTTTTATAACTTCATTTTTATACTAAAGGTGCATCAAACTCCCCACCCCTCAGCTCTTCAAGATATTCTGTTCATGTCTGAGGAATAGGAAGTCTCCTCTGAATGAGTTTCCATACACAGGGCTTAACTCAATATTAATGAATTCTCTTAGAAGAAGTGATCAGTTTCATCTGGTTCTCTTGGATCTGGCTACTGCAGTGGTGATTTTCTTGCCGGTCCAAGTAGTGTCAACTCCATTGTAAGAACTCGATCCCAATCCAGCCCTGGCATAAAATGGCATAGCTTCCATGGATTTCAATGGGGCACATGCCCACTTATCACAAGGAAGAATGTAGTGCGTTCTCCCTAAAATTAACTCCGTTGTGGAAAATTCCTCCACAACTGAAGCTTGACCCTCTAAATCTCTGACTCTTCCCTGCTGTAACACAAGAAACAATCTCCATCGCGGTTCAATGGTCTACTCACTTCAAACATTTCCTGAAACCAGTCTGCCGTTGGTTCTTCCTCCAGCAAAGTCTTCATTAGCTTGCCAAGGGCTTCCAAGGACCCTACATACAGTGACTGAAACCAGAAGAGAAGGTGTGAGGCTCAGCACGGATCATTTGTGTGTGTGGGCCGGGGAAAGCTAACCATAACCTTGCCAGGGAGGCCATGTGTGACTGCCATCACCCAGTGCCTGCTGGGCAGAAATACAGTGGATGGTGCCAGAGGAGAATTGTTGTCACGTACCTGTATATGCAGAGCATCCTTTGCTGTCTCGCCTTCCTCTTTCATCTTCTCCAAGGGAGGAAGGGGAAATAAACTTTTGAAACACTCATCAAGGAGCTCATGGTTTTCCTCCAAGGTCAAAGATGGTTTGAGTTTGCTGGCAGAAGAAAGATAGGGAGAAAAGTCATGCATTAGACTCAGTACCACCTCCAAGTAAAAGAGTGGGTCCAATGGCTAGAGAGTGCCCCAGTCTAGAACCCCAAATGCAAACAACCCTTCACTTTGCAGCTGAGCACCTCTTTGCACCTCTATTAAGTATTGGCTTATCTAGAAGTAAAGCTAAAGCGTCAAGTCCCCTTTTTAGAGAAACCCACAAGCTTCCTTCCCCGTGCCAGCTAGCCAGACACCTCCCTCCCCATCTGAACTCTCCTCCATTGTACTGCATGCCCCACAACCTCCAGTCTTGTGTCTTTCAAGCACAAACCTCCAAATGGACACATTCGAACCCTCAAGAACGAAAGTTCTGCTGGTGAGCAGCATGTGAGCCAAACCCTGCAGGCATCAGACTGCTCCCAACCTGACACTCCTGAATTAAAAAATAAGAAGTCATCACAGTGCCAGGAAATATGGCAGAAAATAGCCTACCTCAGATGTCCAATGGCAAGAATTGCCTTGTAGCGAACTGGAGATGCCAGGGAATCCAGTGGTTCCTTTTTAATGAAGTCCTGAAATGCATTAATAGGGACATAAAAAATGGGAAATGGATTTGAAAGGCAGAGAGGTCTTCCTCTCTCACCCTGAAATAGGGCCATATGCCAGACCTGTAATAAACAGACACCGGGCTCAGCAGGCTCTCTGCCTCTGAAATGGACCGTAGGGCCATCTGCAGGCTATACGGAGGACAGAAAGATAACTCACCAGACACAACCCATTCCTTCCAGTTACAGCCCACAATATGTCAGCATCCCTGCCGAGCTCAGCGTGGACCCAGCATTCGGGGTGCCATGCAGGTAGCTCATGAGACTGCAGTAGTACAGTCACAGCCAGTGGATAAAATAACATCTCCCTGGAAAACCAGTCTTATTGCATTACAACAAACTCCTTTGTACTTCAGTCCTCAAAGCTCCTCATCACTCACCAGCATGTAGCCAAGGAGCTCCTGTTTGTAAGAGAATTCGAACTCCTGGGAGTCGCTGGTCTCCAAGATGGCACAGCTAATCTCCGTGACATTCTGGATGAGGGTTAATTTTAGGTACATGTCCTACATAATCCAGAAGGAGAAACAAGAGGATGTGGAAGAGAAACTGGGAGAAGAACCAGAGTCCAGAAGATAAAGATCAGGAATTAAATCTAGCCTCAGGAGAGGAGAGCTGTGTCCGCAGACCCCAGAAGGCAGAGGACCCCAGCTCTGCACCCACCTCAGAAGATAAGAAAACCCAGGTTCATCAAATAAATCCAGGTCCACTTACACCAGAGCAGCCAGGACTCCTGCTTGATGTAGCAAGGAAATCAAGCTCTGTGCAATTTAAACAAGCAACTTGTGTATAGAAAATGCAAGAGCTGAGAGCAGATTATTTAGAATTTACCTTGTTCGTAACAGTGATGCCCAGCACCTGAAAAACAAAATGCAAAACAGCTCTTAGCAATGTATGTCCAACATAACACACATCCTCAAAATGTCCTGGCTGGTGAATATGGAGCAGAGAGAAATCACTATTGTTCAATCTTCCAAAAGGCAGGAAATGTATCCAGAGGGGGTGTTTTGCAGAGGTCAATATCAGGGGCCACACTACATAATATTTGCATTTGTGAACTACTAGAAGATATCAGTTTGGTTCAACTGTTTTTGACAATGCCTAAGTGAGAGTCTCAGTCGGACAGGGCAGAATTGAATGGCAAAGTGACGTGGAAAGGTTGCACGGAGATAAGAGTCAGTGCCAGCAGTCAGACACCTAGGGAACAGAAATAAGGAGCACACAGACAAACAAGAAGACAGATAAGAGGTAAGGGAAGTAGTGTGTCCAAGAAACAGAGTGACAGCAAATCAACTAAATACAAGCTAGCACTCGTCTCTCTTGGGTAGCGAAAGATAGCGCTAGATACACATACATATTAGGGGAGTTAGAGTGTTATTCTGAATAGCCTGAGTCTGAATGCATCTGAATTACTGGGTAGCTGTGGTCTACAGAATTTCAGAAGAATATAGAGAAACTAGAGAAAATACAAAGAAGAGCAACAAAAATGCTACAACATGTGACAACTCCCGCTCCGTCCATTACAGTTTTAAATTTGAGTTATGTGACAAATTATTGCTCAAAGGAGAGTTTTAGAACATACAAGCCCTCGCTCTGTAAACTCAGAGTCAATGCTATCACTTCAGGGTAATGCCCCTAACACTCATCACGCAAAAGCTCTTACCCGACAACTGGCTCTGTAATGGTGAAGGATGTTCCCTGTGATGTCTGCCTCTACTCGGGAGAGAAGCTGGTCTTTTGGAGCATGAACAGCCACGTTGCTGTATGTCAGCATCAGGGTGCTGCGAGTCTTGCCTCTTTTCCCATGGTGGTAGTCCTAGACAATCGGAAATGTCACTAGAGACAAGTTCTTGTGATTCGTTTTGCCTTGGAATTCTGATCTGCTGCTGACCGAGGAATTGCTCACAGCCAAAGATCTCAAACCACTTGCAAACTGCATTTAAGCAATATAATAACTGTGTGAGGTAGGGAGTTATTAGTATCTCCATCATTCCCACGGGTCACTCTGACACAGAGAGCCTAAAATGCTGAACCTACAGCAGTGAAGTACATGGGAGCTTAGTCGTTGACACTGGTGGGTACAAGATCAGGTGCTAAATGTCTTGCCTAAGGCTGCACAGTGAGTAAATGCAGAGCCAGCAATGGAAGCCCAGAGGCCTAGTCTCCTGCTCTATCCTTTAGATCAGTGGTTTTCAACCAGGGGTACTTGTGTACCCCTGAGGGTCTGCAGAGGTCTTCCAGGGGTATATCAACTCATCTAGATATTTGCCTAGTTTTAGAATCATAGAATATCAGGGTTGGAAGGGACCTCAGGACGTCATCTAGTCCAACCCCCTGCTCAAAGCAGGACCAATTCCCAACTAAATCATCCCAGCCAGGGCTTTGTCAAGCCTGACCTTAGAAACCGCTAAGGAAGGAGATTCCATCACCTCCGTAGGGAACCCATTCCAATGCTTCACCACCCTCCTAGTGAAAAAGTTTTTCCTAATATCCAACCTAAACCTCCCCCACTGCAACTTGAGACCATTACTCCTTGTTCTGTCATCTGCTACCACTGAGAACAGTCTAGATCCATCCTCTTTGTAACCCCCTTTCAGGTAGTTGAAAGCAGCTATCAAATCCCCTCTCATTCTTCTCTTCTGCAGACTAAACAATCCCAGTTCTCTCAGCCTCTCCTCATAAGTCATGTGCTCCAGACCCCTAATCATTTTTGTTGCCCTCTGCTGGACTCTTTCCAATTTTTCACATCCTTCTTGTAATGTGGGGCCCAAAACTGGACACAGTACTCCAGATGAGGCCTCACCAATGTCCAATAGAGGGGAACGATCACGTCCCTCGATCTGCTGGAAATGCCCCTACTTATACAGCAACAAGGGCACATTGTTGACTCATATCCAGCTTCTCATTCACTGTAACCCCTAGGTCCTTTTCTGCAGAACTGCTTCCTAGCCATTCGGTCCCTAGTCTGTAACAGTAAATGGGATTCTTCCGTCCTAAGTGCAGGACTCTGCACTTGTCCTTGTTGAACCTCATCAGGTTTCTTTTGGACCAATCCTCTAATTTGTCTAGGTCCCTCTGTATCCTAATCCCTACCCTCCAGTGTATCTACCATCATTTTACAACAGACTGCCTGCAGTTAAGCAGAGAGGAGCACAATCTGAAGCTGGGGTTCTCTCAAATGATTTTTATCGTCTGATGTCTCATGGTTTGAGCGCCCCTCCCATGCACAATATGTGGGAACTACATCAGTCACTTGCATGGAAAAGACATCAGACGATAAAAATCATTTGAGAGACCCCCAGCTCCAGATTGTGCTCCTCTCTGCTTAACTGCAGGCATCACGCAGAATGCATACATTGGGGGACAATGCTAGCTGACCAGAGCAGACACTACTGCGGGGTTGCTGCCCTTGCTTTAGAGGGAGAGAAAGTTTGAGAGTAGCCCCTGGCTCCTTTACCTTCAGGCGGCCGATGAACCCAGAAATCTTAACCTTGCTCATTGCAGCCCCAAACTCCTGAAGTGCGTTCAAGGTGAGGTCCAAGTGGTTCTCAGCAGAGAATGCGAGGATGGAAATGACTCCCTGTCACCCAAGAAAAATACTGGTTAGGATCTATCCAGGTGCCTGATAGACCCCACGAGTCCGTTCCTTTCACCTGAAGTGGTATAAAGTGCCAGTGAGGCCTGAGACACATGGGGGCTGAGTGAAATAGCAATGAAGAGGATATGAAGCAAAATGGCATCTGTCCCAGGCCAACTCAGAGCTGAGCCCCACAGGGAGCATTCAGGGATTACTTGGTAAAGTGGGGAGAGGGACAGAGTCCTCACCTCTCTCTCAGGGGCTTCCATACAATCTGTTGTCGTCAGAAATTTATGAGTCTGTGATTTAACGTGGACCAGGTCCTGACAAACTGCTAAGGACGTTCCTAGTGCCTTATACAGGAAACTCTGAAAGAAAGAGACCAGCCCTGAGATATCAGTAACACAACGTGCCTGTCAGTACAGACCCAGCTCAGCAACACTCAGGAAGGAACAAGATAGCCAAGGCCAAGCATCCATACTGCAGAAACATCCCATCATGTAGCCCAACCAGAGAACCAACAATGCAGTACAGACAAGCAGCCTGTCCAAGCAAATATTGGAAGGGCGGGCGGGGGGCAAGACAGCAGGGAACAAGTAAAAACAAATTTTATATGCAGAATAAAATATAAAGTAATGAAGCCTTGAGAGAAGCCTTATGCAGCCCTCCAATCAGAATTTCAAGGGAAATTAACGAGAAACTAAGCCTTAACAGATAACAAACCTTCTCTTTGGAGGGGCTGGCATAGCCGGCCATCTGCTGGCTCAACTCAAGGCTTATCTGGCTGCTCCAGGCACTGTCACCTATCATCTCCAGAGATGTTCTTAGGAACTGAGTGTAAAACAAGAGTTAAAGCAGATGGTTAATTTCAAGAATTTGGGGGTTGTTGTGGGGTTTGTTTGTTTGTTTGTTTATTTGGTGTTTTTTTTCTTCCTTGTTCTCTGTTGTCAACTTTCCAATATTCAGGTGTCATGGGAAGATTATTTCCCTATTGAGAACTATAAACATCAACAACCCAGACTTCCTCTGCCTGTTGTTCTTTAACCTTTGCCTGATGATTCCTCTCAGTCTCCAAACCCAGATGGACAGTGAACTGGAGAATGAGATGGAGCCAAGAAATCTGACCATTGAGGAGTGATTCTATAGTGGATGGAGAATGGGTCTAATAAATTTTGAACAAAGGGCCCTGGACTATGAAGGACCAGGCACCTTCTCTGAAGTGTTATGGACCCTTTATGCCACCTCCCGAGGGTCCCCAGGATTGTGAGGTACCTCACGACCACCTGCCCTTAGCATGAGGAAGCCTCCTCTGTGCCTGCCACATGTCAGCTCCTGACTCTGCCAGCCACAGGAAACACAAGCACACCCTTCTCACCCCATCCAGGCTCCACTGTCCTTCTACAGGTAAGCAATCAGTACAGTCCAACCACCGAGCCCTCTGTGCATCCCGAGAATGTCCAGCCCCTGTTCCACTGGACACTCACAGAATTCATAGGTTTGCTACACACCTGTCACCGGTGTCACCTCAGCATCATCGCTCCATTTAACACACTTAGATACGTTTAGAGTGAAAACAACTATACTTCACTTAGATACGTTTAGAGTGAAAACAAGTAGAGTTTAATTCACAAAGGTCAGAGATTTGAGAAGCAGCAAGTAAAATTAATGTAAACAAATGGTTACATAAAAATAAAATCATAACACACTTCTAGAGCTTAAACTTAGATAACCAAACATTCCCCTGTCTCACAAAGGATAGCTCCCCCAAATCTCTCTCCCAGCATGAAACACCCAAACCAAATGTGATCCTCCATTCATAAGACAAGCCAGCTGGCAGTTCGTCCAATAGGTGAAGGATACCTGGTACAGGATACCTCTGGACCTCCAGATATAGTTCCAAGCATCCATTGTCTTTACTTGTAAACAGGGTACCCCCTATTTTTTGTTTGTTTTTCTTGTATCGAATCTCCTCTGGAGACTTTGCAATCACTTGATTAGAATGTTGCTCTATTGATTAGCATCCACTGTGAAGAATTACTCATCTACATACAGCCATTCAGGCAGATAAGCGTCTTCTGCCTGAAAGAAACTTGTTGATCACTTTCTGGTGACCAGCCCCAACTCACAGACCTTAAAAGCATAAATTTCAGTGTACAACCATAACGCCTTATATATTATCCATCCAGTCACTGTGCAATGATTATGATGATCCGTATGGCACAGGTATCCAGTAAAGGCTTTACATGACACCCTTTGATTATATGGAGATCAGATCCAGGGAATCCTGGTAATCCTATGCACTCCTGTGGCCTCTGCCACTGGGTACCCAAAGGACTGGGGTCACACCCTCAACTCCCATTGAAGTCAGCAAGAGGTTAGTAGCTCTCAGCACTTTGCTGTTTCAGGCCCGAATTTTGAACAGCAGCCAGAAAATATCAGAAACCTCACAAGAGAACCTAATCTTCTTTGATTTTTTAGCCCAAAGAATTTCAAATGAGGCTGGCTCTGGAATGGGAAATTCTAGAGTGTAATCCAACCCCAAATGGAACTCCAAACCTTCTCGGGCTTATTTGTCACTAGGTCCTTTCCTTTCATTTTCAACGCTCGCCATAAAAATGTTCCTTGTCTGGATTTACACAAGGCTGTAAAGAGCTCTTTCTGACCAGAAAGGCTTCTCCATGAGATACGGTCACCAAACCTTGTCTTGTCTCTTTTCCTTTTTGGGTTTCTCAGAGCAAATTTTCTTTTGAGTGGCAAATAGAAAAAAAGAATCCTTTAAATGTCCCCCAGTGATGCATTAGCACCATTAGCATGCTGGTTTTCTGGTTAAGTTTTGTGTTGTTCCCAGTGGTAATACAGAGTTATTTATAACTAGAGCTGGTTGGACAATAGTAAGTCCATTTCACAAAACAAGTGGGATTTTTTTGTTTTCTTGATTTTTCAACACACAAATGAAAAAACAAAAAATATTTTGCTTTTCAAAATCAAAAATGACCATTATTCAATTCTTTGTTTTCCCTCTTTCCTTCCCTTTATCCCTCGTCCCCATGCCTGTTTCCCCCTCTTCCACTTTGTGACTGAAAAAGCTGGAGGGGGGAGAAGACAAACAGGAAAGCAACTGGAAAAAAAAAACAAAACAAATCAATTTCAGTTTCAAAAAACTAAACATTTTCTATTTGGGTTGGGGTTGCTTTGTTTTGTGTAAAAAAAAAAAACTGAAAAATTTGAAAATATCCCATGAAAATAAAAAAGGCCATTTTTCACTGAACAAAAGTTGCAAATGAAATGGTTTGACCAGCTCTGCTTATAATGAATAATTTATCATTATTCTTTCCCCAGCTGATACATCTGGAGGGGGGAGGGAGGGCTGTGACAATACAGCTGAAAGCCAACTTGTACCTGAAGCAGCATGTGTTCCCACCGTTCATGGTCCAGGGAATTCTCTGTGTTTCCTATAAAGCAGGAGGCAAAACAATAACGTCACCTAGGTTAGCAAGAAGAGTCGTCCCAGGTATCTCCTTTGCAATCAGTCCTTCTAAAACTCCTGGTCTGCCAAGCTGTAACATACCTGGGCTTTCAAGGCTAAATGGGACCTACGCCAACGTTCTTTGTTGGACCAACAGAAAGTATCACGTTATGTACCCTGCTGGCATTTTTATTCAGGGTCAGTCAACCCACCAGGAGTGAGATGCTGAGCACTCCTAATTCCTGGTGACTTTAATGGGAGCTGAGGGTGCTTAGCACATCACAAAACTGTTCAGCACATCAGAAGACTGGGTTTAATGTGAATACAAACTTTTCCTGCATAATAAGAGATTCTGGACTTGATCCTAACTTGATGTAAATCGGTGTAGCTTCACTGAAGTCAATGGAATTATATTGATCTACATCAGCTGAGAATCTGGCCCTGTTTCTGAAGGTCCAGCTCTAACCTACCCTTCTTTAATGTCGGCACAATGTAATACTGGGGACTCTGTACAGCAACAACAACTAGGGAAGATACAGCTCATTTCTTAAATCTTTTTTTGAATATCAAACCCACTTGAACATTTTGGGGTCCGATGTTCCTCAGAAAGATATCGGGTTTGTGCTCCACATAGGGTCTGTCATACTCCACAGAGACTGTACTGGCATAGCTACGTCATTGGAGCTCTGCTGGCATAACCCCATAGTGTAGACAAAGCCGACACCAGGGGTTGGCAACCTTTCAGAAGTGGTGTGCCGAGTCTTCATTTATTCACTCTGATTTAAGGATTCGCATGCCAGTAATACATTTTAACGTTTTAAGAAGGTCTCTTTCTATAAGTCTATAATATATAACTATTGTTGTATGTAAAGTAAATAAGGTTTTTAAAATGTTTAAGAAGCTTCATTTAAAATTAAATTAAAATGCAGAGCCCCCTGGACCAGTGGCCAGGACCCGGGCAGCGTGAGTGCCACTGAAAATCAGCTCGCGGGCCGCCTTTGGCACGCGTGCCATAGGTTGCCTACCCTTGGCCTACACTGACTGAAGGGTTTTTTCCACTGAGGTCAATAGATTCATACCACTGTAAAATTGGTGAAAGACATTTTTAGGCCCATAATACCTAGATTCTACAAAGGGCACCCACTTGGCCAACCTAGCTTTTATGGCTCGGGTTTCCTTACAGAAAGAAAAACTCTGGGTTTTTTAATTGAATCACCCTTGAAAGTAAACATGGGGTTTAATTTTCAGAAAAATTCCGTTTCCAAAATCAGACTATATATGTAACTCCAAAATATTTCACTAACCTCCAGCTTCATGTGTATTCAACCTAGCAAAGGTGTGGGGGGAACTGCTGTAAAATTTCCATGCAGCTGAAACCTTCCTGGCCTGATTCTGCCCTGATTGAATTGGCCTCAGTGGTTAAACTCTGGATTTACCCCAGTGGTTCACAGTTATCCAGGTGAAGGAAAAGTGAGGGCCTAGAAGCCCAATTTCAATTCCTCACTGTTCCCATGTACTGCAGCACGAATGGCACAACACATGTCAATACGAAGCTGCATTTTGTGGCTTCCCTTCTATTGTCCATGGACCGCACTCCTACTGACTAGCACTTTACCTTCAATGTACTGCAGCAGAGGTGGGATATTTAGTACCCACATCTCACCCACTGCTGCGTGGATATTGTGGTGCAGGGCCTCAAGTAATTGCAAGGCAGCACATCCATGTCCTTCTCTTTCATAAGGGGATGAAGCTACTACCTGTCAATGAGAGAGAAAGAACAGGCTAAGTTTTGCCAGCACAATACCAGTTTGTTCCTGAAGGAGGGAATAGTTCAGACTCTCTCATTGTGGAGACCATACAATAGAGTTGTTGCTTCTACTGCAGTGTCGTCCTGAAGAAGAAAGCATTCTAGCTAGTATGAGGATGCAGAACAGTGTGTCTCAGGAGAGGGCAGAGAGAGAGATCCAATCATACACATTCCCCAGCCTGTCTATAAGCATCTAGCTATAAAACTGATTTTTATAGTTAATTGTCCCACTTTACATTTCTCATGGTCTACTCACCAGGAGTCGTGCCAGCAGCCCCTGGGGTGTAGGGAGTTTCACTAGGGAAAGAAACAGACTATCATTAATTATGCCAGGTTTTGCAGAGAGTCCTGCTGATACAACAAGGAGTCTGGTGGCACCTTAAAGACTAACCGATTTATTTGGGCATAAGCTTTCGTGGGTAAAAACCTCACTTCTTCGGATGCATAGAGTGAAAGTTACAGATGCAGGCATTATATACTGACACATGGAGAGAAGGGAGTTTCTTCGCAAGTGGAGAACCAGTGTTGACAGGGCCAATTCAATCAGGGTGGATGTAGTCCACTCCCACTAATAGATGAGGAGGTGTCAATTCCAGCCAGCTGGCTGGCTCATTACAGAAGCAGCTTTTCCTCTCCTGGAATTGACACCTCCTCATCTATTAGTGGGAGTGGACCACATCCACCTATCCATTTCCAACGTGCCCACCAATGTTGAATACAGCTGATAATAATTTGCATTTCCATAGTGCTTTCAGTCTGAGCATCTCAAAATGCTTTACAAACAGGAATGAATTCCGCCTCACAGCACCTCTATGAGGTTGGCATTCATTACTCCTTCATTTCACAAGTGGGGAAGCTGAGAGAGAAAGATCAAGTGATTTCCCCCAAGATCACACCAGAATTTTGGTGGCAAGCTGTGAACAGAACCCACGTTTCCTAGCTCCCTCCCATGGCCATGTTGTCATCACAAGACCATCCCTCATTCATTTTAGCCTCCTGATTGCAGACGAGAGAACTGGAGCAGACTGAACCTGTTCATTGCATAGTGCCTGGAGAGAATAAATGAAAGAGTTTCTGTTATAAACCTGGTCCACTGTAGTCGAGGCAAGCAGCTTCTTCTCCTTCCTGCTGCTTTTTCTCAACCAGTTCCCTAAGGCATCTGCAGAGAGGCTTCAAAGTACCAGTGTACTGAGCTGGCACCACATACTCCAGAAGCCTTGGCCATAACACCTGCAGAGAAGAGCGAGACTGTTCAGTACACAGCTATTTCCATTCCCCCACCTCCAGTATCCTGCTGTCTGAATCCCTCCCTGTCATGTAGCTTCTCCTTTTATTCATCACTGACCCTTCCCTAACCTATCACCTCATCTCTCTCTCCCCATCATCTCACTCTACCTGTCCGGTGCCCCCGCACTCTGTCTTTTAAATACACTGCCTTGTTTGGTGAATCCTCTTTCCCTGCATTAGAGCATTATGGAGCTATTTAGATAGCACCATAAACTCACCCAAAACTTTACAGACCTATGTAAGGCACAGCCCCAGCCCCAATATCTGTTCAAATCCAGGATCACCAAATCTAAATTTCAGAAGGGGGGGTTCAGACAGTGGAAAGAATTAAGAGAAGATCTCTGCAACATGATTCCTTCCAGTTAAGTTGCTTTATATCTTTTCTCTAATGTGAACCACTTACTCCATGATGAAGGGGTCACACCATCCCTGACATGAATTTGACATGCTGTTCCTCCATTATGCTGACTGTGCAAAAAGCTTCCTTGTGGAGAGGTACAAGGAACGTAAAGAAGAAGGTCCCTATTTCAAGAAGCAGTAGCAACAGGTCACTTACTTGGGTCATTCCATTGACTGAGGTGTCCAGACATTGCAGGATGTCAATGCACAGGGTTTGGATAGTGCCTTCTTCCTCAATAGCCTGGGTGAGAAGTGTTGTACCCTGCTGTGAGATAGCTATATAGAACTTATGAGCTAGTAGTAAGACACTGGCTATAGAATCAGTGTCCTTCTCTTACGAAGCCATCTTGAACATTGACCTATGCCTGCTTTTATAATGCACTGGAAGTGCACAAACGTCTGAAGGAAAGAGAATAATAGAAACTCCTAACTGGTGGGTCAGATCCCAGGCTTAGGAAAACCCTAAAGTGAAGGGAATGATTCACTGAACACAAAAGAGTTTCCCCAACAGTGTTAAATGTTTTTAAATTTGAAAAACTGTTTCATCTTTTTATCTCTGAGGAAAAACATTCAGACTCCGCCCAGTGGAAATAAATATGCAGAACCAGGGGGATCCACTCTGTTTATTCTGATGCCCCAACCAGCTTGGTCATTCTGTGTGTAGTGAGTGTCATAGAATCATAGACTATCAGGGTTGGAAGGGACCTCAGGAGGTCATCTAGTCCCACCCCCTGCTCAAAGCAGGACCAATTCCCAACTAAATCATCCCAGCCAGGGCTTTGTCAAGCCGGGCCTTAAAAACCTCCAAGGAAGGAGATTCCACCACCTCCCTAGGTAAAGCATTCCAGTGCTTCACCACCCTCCTAGTGAAATAGTGTGATTCTATCAACAATTTACTGTAACGTTGAACTGTTTATGTTAATACATATCATGGATCCAGTCATGGAGCACAAAGTGTCTGGAGCCCCTGGCTGTGTCCATGGATAGAAATACGGATTGAAGATATTTTTAAATTAGTACATGTAGAGTAGAGTACATATAGTGAGGGAAATAGGCAGCAAGCTTTTCCAGGCTCCTGACAGTCTGGGATGCAGCCTGCATAACCTCGGTGTTTTGCTGATAGTTTATGTAGGCTTCAACAGCCACAGAATTGGGCAGCATTATGTTCTCTGGAGAGTCTATTGAAAACAAAAAGATGTGCTTCCTTGTACAAGAACATTTCACTGAAAAATGGTGTTTTCAGAAGTTTCAATGTCTCATCAGAGGTTTGAGTAACCTAGATAACTCTGTTAGATGGAAAGACCCAGTGTGAGATTCTGATCTCTGTTACACTAGTATAAATCCAGAGTAACACCACTAAAGTCAGTGGAGTTACCTTGACTTTACACCAATATAACTGATCAGATTCTGGCTCTAATCATTCATGTCCTTGAGTCAAAACTCCCACGGAAGGCAAGGGGAGCAATCAGCATGCAAGTATGGTAGGACCAAGTCCTACGTGTTAAGAACTCTCCTTACCAGTTTGCTGGTGGACACACTGAACTCGCGGAAAACATGTGCTACCATATCCCATGCTGCACAATTCTCCACACTTCCTGAACTGAGCAGCCTCCTGATGAAATGAAGAACTGCCTTCCTCACCTGCAAGGGTAGAGATTACACACAAGAGTTCTTGTTATCCCTTCTGCCTGAAATAGGAGATAGGATATGAGACTCCTTAGGCTTTTGAGTTTATCTCCTTAGATTATAAACGTGGATACATCTAACACTGGCAGGAGAATGACATGCCTTCTCTAGTCTGCAGTCTCTCCTCTGGATCTGAATGAAAGCTCCACCCAGATATCCATTCATCCCATATCATTGAAAAAAACTGAAGTATTTCACTGCTCCACACACAATCTTACCTTAGCAGTCTGATCACTGAAAGTGGATTTCACTGCCTTCACAATCAGAAAGTTTTTAACTCTTGTCTCGGGCACTGAAAGATAAGGAGAGGTGTACAGTACTTCTTTGTTCCACTCACTCACTTTCCACATTGGAATTAATCCTGGATTTCAAAGGGCCCTATTTAAGAATAGTACCGAGCTTCTCTCATCTACAGAATCAGTGGGAAAAACATAGGACCAGACTCTAGTCTCAGTTACACCAGTGTAAATCTAAAGTAATTCCATTTCTATAAAGAGTGCCATCACACTACCATGATGGAAATATTATCAAAGCGTTAGATAGACTGAGGTCACTGAAGTTAATCTGTGTTTACACCAGTAGAACAGAACTCAGAATCTAATCTATAGTGTATAATACTGACGAATATCGAGTCAGGAATCCTATTTTATTTTTATCTGATTATTGTTAACATGCATTAGCCCCAAGTTAACTTCTGTATTTGAAGTTGAAAAATACCTTGGGCTACATTCAGCACTTAGTTGAACCTGTTGATTTCTGGGTGGCCATAGGGGGGTAACTTAGGGCAGCATTTGGTCCCTTAGTGGAGATCCAAACCACTGGTGATTGTGTGTTATAGAGACTCTGTGCCCCATTTGCAGAGGCGATGAGTCTGTTACAGCCCTGCCGTGGCTACAGAGCCTTGGTTCTTTAGCTCAATCTATAGTAGCTCATGCTTTTAGCTCTGGATCAGGGCCGGCTTTAGGCCGATTCCCCCGATTCTCCTGAATCGGGCCCCGTGCCTAAGAGAGCCCCGCACCCCACGCCTAACAGGGCCCCGTGCCCAGCGGCCTTTTTAATTTTTACTCACCGAGCGGCGCTCCGGGTCTTTGGCGGCACTTCGGCGGCGGGTCCTTCACTCCCTCCGGCTCTTCGGTGGCACGTGAAGGAGCCGCCGCCAAAGTGCCGCTGAAGACCCAGAGCGAGTGAAGGACCCGCCGCCGAAGTGCTGCCGAAGACCCGGAGCGAGTGAAGGACCCGCCGCCGAAGACTCGGAGCGCCACCTGGTGAGTACAAGCCCCACGAATCGGGCACAGCACTTCCTAAGCTGGCCCTGCTCTGGATATCCCCAACTCAACCCTCAGCATGTCGGCCAAGAGGGCAGCTGGCACAGTTGCTCCTGTGTTACTTACAGTCGGCACCAACAATAGCACTGAGCAGATTCAAAGAGGCCACACGAACAGCCTCATTCTCAATCTCCAGCTGCGAGAGCAGAAATGCTATCAGATCATCAGGAGAAGAACGGGCTGCAAGGGAACAAATCACGTCCTCACTGACAACAGAACTCTTATTCTTACCATACCTGACAAAGGAAGTTACAAGGAAACCACTGTGTAACTCAGAGTCTCTTCCCCTTACCTAGCAGAACTACACAATCCAACAGCTCTGCGTGATTTTCCATGCTGAGCGGCTCAGCTTGAGAACAGATCTGTGGGAAGAAGGGAAATGGTCAAAGAAAAACTAATCAGAAGCAATTGAAAAGAAAATGTTCAATGAATTTCTAAGCTTCCACTTCCTACTTGTCCAACTCGAGGTCTGAACCCCAGGTAGATGGTACTGAATGCACAGCAAGAATCAAACACAATGACCAATACATTCGATAAGAGAAGCTAAAGGGTTTTGAGCAGCAGAGCTGATCGAATCAAGACACAGCCACAGTTTTTACTAGACAACTCTGACTCCCCTGATAATCGGCTTATGGTGAAATTGCTTTACAAACGGAGCTGGATATTAGCTAAGAAAATGAGACCGCTACCTGCTTACTCCTGAGCCTACAGAAATCAGGAAGGCATGAGGAGGTGCCCAGGCTCTGCACTATCATTCGATAGATTTTTATTGTTAATATGCTTCAGATCTGCTGTGCCTAAGCTCAAGGGATCCAAGCAAAACCACCCCTCACCTGGTTGTGCAGAGCACTGCAGATGGCTTGAAACTTCTCTTTAGGTAGAGGGATCTCATATTCACAAGAGACCTCCAAGAGCTGGCTCAGACTCTGCAACAGAGGGTGAAAGTCAGATGGTGGCACACACAGGAGCAATATGTAGTGACTGAAGCAGCTTCAGGGGATTCCTCGATTCCAAGGCTGGAACGGATTATTGCCATTGTCTAGTCTGAGCTCCAGTACAACACAGGCCATAGACCTTGCCCAGAATAATTCCCAGAGCAGAGCTTTTAGAAAAACATCCCAATCTCAATTTAAAAACTGTCAGTGAGGGAGAATCCGCCTCGGCCCTTGGTAAATGGTTCTAATGGTTCATTATCTCACCATTTAAAATGTACGCCATATTTCCAGTCTGAATGTGTCTAGCTTCAGTTTCTAGCCATTGGATCAAGTTACACCTTTCTCTGCTAGACTGAAGAGCCCATTATAAAACATGAGTCCCTCGTGTAAGATATTATAGACTGTAATTAAGTCATCCTGTTACAGGACAGGTCCACCCCATCAGGTTGGTACCAGGTTGTGGAGGAATTGAAGTAGATCTGGGGCGGCCCCACTGGCCTAGTCTCCCTAGTCACCGCAGCAGTCCTGGCTCCTAGGGCAGCATAGCCTAATGGTCGGGATCAGTGCAGCAGCCCTTCGGTGAGGGCCCACGGCCCAACAGCATGAGTCACTAGAGCTGCCCTTCTAGGTATGGCAGTGCGGCCTAGTGGCCAAAGGCAATAGAACCACCTCTCCCGGTAGGGCAGTGCAGCCTAGTGGCCAGAGACAATGGAACCGCCCTTGGCAGCAGGGCAATGCGGCCTAGTGGCCAGAGTCAATAGAACCACCTTTTGCGGCAGGGAAGTGTTGCCTAGGCCAGCCCTTCTCCACTGGCTCCTACCTATTCCACAGGTCCCAGCCCAGGGCCCTGTCTTGCCGCAGGGGTATCTGCCTCCAACTCAGCGGGGATCCTTCCAAAACATGCCGAGTCAAAGCCTGGTACCTCAACTGGATCAGTGCTTAGTCCACCTAGGCTACTTCCCACCCGTTCTTCCACAGCTGGTAGTCTCCGGGATTCTGTGGTCTCTCCTCCATCTCTGGCATTGGGTGGCTGGGGGCCTCTGAATCCTGGAGCTCTGGCAGTCTCAGAATCCCGCAGAGAGACTGCCAGAGCTCCAGGATTCAGAGGCAGCCACAGTCCAGCTGGCCTCTGAATCCTGGAGCTCTGGCAGTCTCTCTGCGGGAGCCTGCAATGCACCTCTGCTCCCTTCAGCAGTCATCTCAGCCTGAGCTGAGCGGCTCTTTCATATCCTGGTTCCACCTGAAGCATGCCCAGCAGAGATGGGGGGGCATGGCCTCCTCGGCCCACAAAGTATGATTAACCCCTGCTGAACCAATGCGGGGTAGGTAAACCCCATCACACACCCTTTTACTGTCTGTTTGTTAAACTAAATAGATTTAGTTCCTTGATTCTACCACTATAAGGCATGTTTTCTAATCCTTTAATCACCGTGGCTCTTCTGTCAATATCCTCTCCAATTTATCAACAGCCTTTTTGAATTGTGGGCACTAGAACGGGACACAGTAGTCACACAAGTGCCAGATTTAGAGGTAAAATAACCACTGTACTCCTACTTGAGATTCCCCTTTTCATGCATCCCAGCTTTAGCTTTTTTGGCCGCAGCATGAGTTCGTGTTCAGCTGATTATTCATCATGACCCCCAAAATCTTTTCAGAGTCATTGCTTCCCAGGACAGCATCCCCCATCATGTATGTATGGCCTAAATTCTTTGTGCCTAGATGCAGACATTTCCATTCAGCCGTATTTAAATGCACTTTTGTTTGTGCCCAGTTTACCAAGTGATCTAGATCACTTTGAATCAGTGAGCTGTCCTCTCCATTATTTACCACTCCCCAATTTTTATCTCATCTGCCAACTTTATCAGTGATGAGTTTATGTCCTCTGCCAGGTTATTGATAAAAAAGATGAAAATCTAATTCCTTCCTGCATCTAAACACTTTTCTCCTTTGCTGCTTGAAGCTTCCAGAATGTCTCTGATGCCATCTACATATTTTACTATGTTTAAGCAGTTGTGTAGTGCCCTCATGCTATCAAACAAGTCCATGATCCCTTGGTTCCCTCCAAATCATGGGTATTTCAACCTCAAAAGTGACCACATACTCTGTACCAGAAAGCTTCAACCAACAGAGAGGAGGGATAGCTCAGTGGTTTAAGCATTGGTCTGCTAAACCCAGGGTTGTGAGTTCAATCCTTGAGGGGGCCATTTAGGGAATTGGGGTAAAAAACTGTCTGGGGATTAGTCCTGCTTTAAGCAGTGGGTTGAACTAGATGACCTCCTGAGGTCCCTTCCAACCCTGATATTCTATGATTTACATCACTACCAAGAAGTTATAGCTGTCTCATGACTTCATTTACAACTGTGTAGCCCCACTGAAGAGAGAATATGGCCCATTACTTCTTGCTCATGTGGTACTGAGGTAGATGAAATAGAGAGACAAGGGGAGTGAGACAATATCTTTAATTAGATTATCTCACCCACCTTCTCGCTCTAATATCTTGGGACCAACATGGCTACAACAGCACTGCATAGGACGGTAGATGAAATAGACAGGCAACGCTTTTATATATCTAGTTATATAAGCCAAAGCAATCACCCTCATGCCTCCTTAGAATTAATTTTCAACCACTGACAGTTGGTTTGGTACTGACCAGAGACAACATCTGGCAGCCCCTGCTCTGAGGAGCTTCTGATCTAAAAGAGAGACACAGAGTTGACAGGATGTACTGGGAAATCACAAGGAGGGAGTATCTTGTTGGGGAGTGGGGCAGGTGTTCTGTTTTTTATCTCCTTATCATTCTCCCCAGGAAACAGAGGATGCTTTTCATAAGAGGCATTTACCTACAAATCTTGTTGCCTGGGTCACCATGCGCATAAACCCAGAACTCGTGTGGATATTTATTATCTAACAAGTCACTGTCTAAACCAGGAAACCCCACTGGCAGCAAATTCCTCATGCAGTTCATACATGCACACGCATAGACAGTTACCTTAATGAGGGGTACCTCACCTTGGTGACGTGAAAAACATCAATGTCCTCCTTATATTGCTCAAGGAGCCATGAGATCAGTTCGAATATCCGATCGTGATGCTCCTCTTTGTGTAGCAGGAGGCTCATCATGGGACCAAGGGCTTTGATGATGGCTTGCTTGAGCTGCATAGATGAGATACAGAATTTATGTTCCTAAGAATTCATTCAATATCATCCAATGGGCACACCTTTTCTACTTCTAATGAGTGCAACTTCCCTTGTTCCACTGTAGGAACGGCCCGATCTCAACATTTCCTGGTAAAGAACCGGGATTCGTAGGGTTGGTTTCAGGATTATATTCTAATGCACTTCACAACTATACCAGGTAAGATATTCCCCAGATTAGTATGCATTCTCAGCCAACTCAAAACTGCTGTAATTCCACTGGGGCTGAATGGACTTATACCAGGAATTAATTTAGCCCACTATCCCGTGTTCATCTGCACATTAGGTGCATAAAACTAGAAGCTATGTACACGGTGTACAGACAGAATTTCCATGATGTGGTGACATTATAAATATATGGGTTTTAGATGTTTTACATGACACTCTGTTCCATCCAAAAGGACCTATCATTAAAGGCCATCATCACAGAGAGTGACAGACACATAGAATTTAACATTACAATTTCTGCTAAAGGTTTAGAAAGCCAGCAATGCTCACCTGCAGCTCCTCACATTGCAGCCAGTTGCTGGTCACATGACAATAGAATGGAAGAATTGCATCGAAGAATGGCAATGTACCCATGCTGGGGAATGTGCTCTTATCCCAGTTAGTCAAATATAGATTCATTGCCCTTGACCATTTTTCCAGAACTGCATGGAAGGAGAGAAGACAGGCAATGTGAAAAGGACATATTAGTAACGAGGAGAAGTTGCTTTATCAGTGAACTCACCCAGGCCTAAAGTTTACTACAATTCCATGGCAGCTACTGCTTAGTTCAGGACTACACGCTGAAATCCCGTATCAATTTTGAGCTATTTCTCTTCCCCCCATTCCATGTCTTGTTTCTGAAAAGGCTTTTAAATTTGCATATCTCTCAATCTTTTTTCAATTACCATCATTTGAGGACAAATTTTTTCTCCCTTCCTTGTTACCTCTTCATTAGAGCTGGTTGAAAAAGCAGTTTAAATTAAATTAAAAATCTTTACTGATGGTTTTTTTTTTTTTTCAAAATTGCAAAGTATAAAAATCATTGATATTTTTCAAAAATCAAAAAAATCCAGCCACCTCTTTAGCTGCTCCAAAACACTGGACGCACACTTCCTGATCAAAATGGTCATTGACATTTTTCAGGTTTGTTTTTCATCAAATTTGGAAAGAAAAAGTGTGGAAAATATAATTAAAAATCAAAAGATTTCAACCAGCTCTCCTCTGAATGACTCGCGTCCTCTGCAGTTATTGTTTATTTAACCCTTACACTGTATGATTTCATCTTGAGTTACAGTTTGTCTGAAAGATGTTCAGTGCCCCTCACATCCATTGGCTTTACTGGGATTTGAAGGGATTGGGGAGCACTTTGCCCTAAAAGTTGGTGTATTTAGTGTCCTTGCTAAAAAGAATTAGGGCCCAATCCTGTTCTCTATGAAGTTGATGGCAAAATTCCCATTTACCTCAAAGGCACAGGATTAACCCCTTACTGAGCATCACCTGAAAAGCAAAGGAGGAGAGAAGTGGAGAGGAAGAGAAGATAGAGAAAGAGGGTGAAAGGAGATGATGATAAAGAAACTAAGGGGAGAGAATGGGTGGAGAAGTGGGAAACGGGATTTTTAAATGTTCAGTAATGCAATCTGCTTCCTTCACCTCCTCCCCCAGGAGCCTCCTGGCAGATGGGCAGCGTCAGCCTTTGTGTGTGTTTATTTTAAATTATATCCATGAGTCATAAAGGGCCTGAACTTACAAATGCTCCGCGCCTCCTGCAAAGTACGGAGCACTCTCAACTTCATTGAGTGCCACGGGAGCCAAGGAACGCAGCACCTGGTGCAATCCAGGGCAGGGAGCACAGTTCAGGGCCTGTTTGCAAACTTGGCCAGTCACTTCAATCTGTACCAAGACCCCCTCAATATCCATTTTGGGCCCCTCCAGTAAGTGCTGCACTTACCACCACAAAATGCTTGTCTCAGCCTGCTGTCCTTGACTAACCCCAAGATGGGGAACATGGCGTTCAGGGTACTTCCCACATATGGGATACACTTAAGTGCTGCAGAAAAAGGCCAGAAGAGAAGGAAGAAAGATAATCAGCTGCTCTCTGCCTTCTTACAACACACTTAGAAACACCGTGGGGCAGGATGCTATGGGCTCCTAGGCCATTTTGCACTGCGTAAGCAGAGCAGAATGGCTTTAAAGCAGCCATTGAAAGCCAGTGGGAGATTCACCCTGAAGAGGGGAATCCTCCACCAGTGTACAGCTGTGCCCGATGCCCAACTCACTCCCAGAGTAAGGGGAGAGAGCACTGGGGCGGGATGGGAAGTGGGGTGGAGAAGAGCTCCACTAGACCTGATCTTCCCCCATCCGATCCTTAAGGAACTTCAGTCAGGGACATAAGTTAGAGCTTGCACCTCCGTCTGGATAGCTCATGATCTGGAAGCCAAGAACTAGCAACAGCAGTTAATCTCGTGTCTCTCCCCAGACACACCCGCATGCACACACGCAAACAGAGCTCTGTTTAGCTGTAACATTTTTAGGGAGAGAGTGTAATCCCCTGTCCTTAAATGAAAGACAATAACTTTGAAACAAAAGGTGGAAGTTACCATACCATAAGCTGATGACAGGTTGCCCAGCGTAATGAAAATATACTCTTCAGGCTTCTCCTGTACTGTCAGATGACATTGCAGCTCGTACATCACCTCATAGAAATAGCAGCATCCCAGGGTCACTAAGGTGTTGCTAGCTGCCACTTTTAGTTCATTTGTTGCTTCCTAAAAAAAAAAAAACAGGGAGAGAGAGAGAGAGACTGAGGTGACTGAAGCCGGTTGCACTAGCCAGAGTTGTTTATATGAGTCAAGTCCTTATTTCTGTGCATAAGTTGTGAATGAAGCCTCCCAACTTTCTGTGGATAGAGTCATTAGTCATAAATATTCATCGAGTCATTTGGCTAAACAATTTTCAGCCTTTGAGTTCCTTGCAAGCTGCTTAGTTAGACTATTTACTATTAGCTACTTGTGGTGGATGTCATATGATATTTTTCCCTGCCCTTCCCTGAGGAGGTAGTGAGACACAGACTGGGCAGCTTCAAGATATTCAGAGCGCTTTCCTGGAATAAACTGTCCCCCAAAAGGAGGCTGACTTCCTTTGGAACAAGAGGGATTTTTCCATGGGTTTTCCTGCTGGCAAACTATATTCTAAATCCAATGCTGCTTCTTTTGGAGATAGCTCAGATTCTGTCTGTCTTGGGGCTTTCTACTGCCACTTATCGCTCTAGTATCAGAGCGCCTTCCACATAACATCAGGATCAATAATGAAATCCCTAGTAGACTTCGGGAAAGACTTGCTCATTAAGAAACCATAGGCCTCTCTCTGTGTCTGATATCATGTGTCTCGGGTCCTGATCCTGCAAAGCACTTAAGCACATGTGTAACTTTTGCATGTGAGTTCTCCCATCCTATGCATATGCACAAGTGCTGTCTAGGACCTGGGCTTTGGTCTGGAGGAAGGTGTGGGCCTCTAACAGGAGAATACACTTTCGTTTCCGTATATAGTTTACCCCCCGAAAAAGAGAGTTTTAATTAGTTAAAGCTTTGGATCCTTTGATTAGTATCTCGGGAGAACTAACTTACCTGAGCCTCTCTCATGTGTTTTGAGGCCAGGGTTATTATTTTGATAAGTAGCCTTCTCTGTAGGCCCCCGGTGTCCTGCTGTAATACTTTCTCCAGGACACAGTAAATGTCAACTCTGTCTTGCTGCAGACAAAACATAAAAGAGAATAAACAATTGGAAAAAGGTTTTCTTGATGACCACACAGTAATTTGGCTAATAAGCCCCTGCCCTAAAGAGTTTACAATCCACACATGAAATGACTAGCCCAAGTCTTATCATAACAGAGCAGGTCCGTGGCCAGGAAGAGAATCCATGTCTCCTGAGTCATTATCCAGAGTTCTATCCACTAGGCCACACCGACTCCTCAGCCTGCATGCTCACACAACTAATCCATTGGCTTAATTGGTGTAAAACATGCCAGGCCCTCCACAATCACTGCATTCAGCAGCACTTCAGAAGCAGCCGAGCAATTTGCATATTTTAATCTTCCTGGAGAGAAAAGAGCCAGAATAAGCGCCCTTCACTGCCCCCTTATCTAGTTTCATTTATTTAAAACAAACAATACAAATGCGCACCTCGCCCTTGCTCTATCCACTCCAGACAGAATTTGTAAATGTGTAATTACAAAATACCCAACTCCCGCAGTAAGTCCTCAACAGCTCCTAGGGGAAATTAGCTCAGCAGTTAGATCGACATTGACAGTCGCACACTTGAAGGTGTCTTTTATGAGGCCCATCAGTGTAGAAATTCACAGATGATACTAAATATGGAGGAGTTGTGGTATCAGCTGGGACAGAGAAAAACTAAAGAGGGACACAGAGAAATTAAAAACCTGAGCAGAGAACAAGATTCATTTCAGAAAACTGCCAACTAGCACATCTGGAAAGGAGGTAGAAGTAACTGACATAATGGGAGGGAGAAAAGTGGGAAGCAACAAGTGTCCTGGGGGTGACAGTGAAAAACAAAGTCAACTTGTATATGCAAGGTGTGATGGCTCCCACAAAGAGCCATGTGGGTTGGGTCTTTTACACACAGGGATCATGGCACAAAGCAGGAAGACACCAGTTCCTCTCTGTTCAGCTGAGGTGTGACTGCATCTGGATTGTTGCATTTTCTAGCACCACATTCCCAGAGAGTGCAACAAATTGGAAGTAATTCATGGGAGAGCAAAAAAAGAATGCAGGGGGGTGGCAGAATTGACTTCTGAATAGAGCCCTGCAACCTGACCCAAATCCTACGGGACCTGACTATAGGCGTCAGGGTCAGGTTGGATGAGAAAACCCCTCTTGGACTCGGGTCAGGTCGGCTCTCCTCCTTTAGCCCATGGGATCGGCACAACCGCATTAGCAGGGAAATGGACTGGATGATCCAATAGGTCTTTTCCATCTCTGTCTCCTGCGAGTCTCTAAATCTATGTGACCTGCATGCCAAGGTCATAAAGCACTTTGGAACGTTCAAAGCCAATCAGATCTCTTGACTGGCTAAACATTCCAGTGGTTCTGCTTGAAAAGGACTGCTTCTGCACACTGCAATCATACCAGACAGCTCCACTGGGGAGAAGCTCCTTCCCTTCATTTTTAAATGTAAGGAGGATTTGTTTAATTGAAAATTGTCTCTGATAACTTATGAATACATAGGCACTATGTAACTCAAGTAATTAATCAAATTAATTAACATAATTCATTGAGTGATTCAAATAATTAAAGTACGAGGAGGCCATGTTCAGTTCTGAACTGAACTGCTTATCTTGGCCTCCTAATACTTTAATTGAAACTAAAATGCCTTCTGTGTTGGCCCTTAATAGAGAAATGGACTTTGTTGGATGCAAGTATTAATAAATGGAAAAAGGGGTCTGAATATTACTCCTAGGGGAATTCTGCACTACTGCGCATGTGCATAATTAATGAGCTTAGGATTTAGAGCAGGGAGTCAGTTCACTTGGGTTTTATTCACATTCTTTTACTAACTTGCTAAGTGGTGTTGAGCAAGTAACTTAATTCCCTGTGACACAAATCAGCCATAAATGGGGATAATGCTTACCATTCTCACAAGGGTGCTGTGAGTCTTAATTCATTAGTATTAGGTAAGTGCTTTAAGATTTTTGGATGAAGATGCTAAAGAAGGGCAAAGTATTATTGGAAGAGCTTACTGCAAGTCCTATAGTGTACTTTTACTATATCCAGCCCATGTACTCCACTGTGTGTAAAAGGACAACGCTTTCTTTATAGAGCATTATATCATCCTGATCTGTAATAACAGCATTTTGCATTCTGAGTTTATGCCTGAGGACAGAAGGATGAATACTGATTATACTGATGGTGCGCCAGGCCAAGTTCTATACTGAATTACCCCCATGCATTCCCCTATACCCCCATGAAGTCAGGTAGAATTTGGTGTGGACACATGGAAAGCAGATGTAATTTCATGAAATTGCCCTACCTCATCCTGTCGCAGTTTCTCTAGCAGAACTGTCACAACGCTAGCCAGATTGGTCTCAGCTATAAAGGCAATCCTGAGGGCAATTTTGCCCTTATTTTGGTCATCCATATTTGCCAGGAGGGAATCAACCTCATTATAAACACCTGAAATTAAATAAAAGGATTCGGCTGGTTACCACTGATAGTAGAAATTGATGCCGGCCTCTTTAATTCACTGTCCAGTAAAGATTCTGCAGGAGCCCAAACACTGTGAGAAGTAGACCTGGGAATCATGTAAATCCTCTTCCTTGCGCCTGATGACCAGGTTTATTTGCTGAACTACCCAATGTGTTTGCGGGGAAATCATAATGAAGAAAATTTGCTCCTTTCAAGTAGATCCCCACGTAAAATAATCTTCCTTTCCCTCTTTACTATCAATTCAAGAGTTTTGCTCGCATACAGAATAATAATTTATGGTCAAAATTTTCAAAACTGGGTGCCTAAACTTAAGCTCCTAAATCCATATTAAGGCACCTATGCCCTGAGTCAGCATCCTAATCACATGCTTAACTCTAAGCCAACAAAGAGACCTAAAGTTAAGCACATGTTTAAGAGTTTTGCTTAGTCAGGGCCTCATTTTCAAAAATCCTGAGCACCCACATGTACCTATTGGCTATGCTGGGAACTTTTTGGGGCTCAGTATCTCTTGAAAATCAGGCCACTTTTTTAGACATCGGTATGAATTTAGAATCCTAACTTTAGGCCCTCTGTTTTGAAGAACGCCTTTAATCTTATTTTATGGTCATTTAAATACTTGCAGAGAAGACTCATGGAACAGAGTTCATCCGGTTGCCTGTAGAGGTCATAAAGGACTTTCCTGCCCATGTACCATTGACTAGATGTACACTGTGAGTGGGGTCAGGTGGTTCCCTCCAACCTTCACCTGAAGCATCAGGGATTGACCATAGCAGGAGAAGGGACACCTGGTAAGGTGGACCAGTGCTCCAAGATGGTTCAGAGAATCTGTTTCCTTAGATGTCCTGCTCACATTCTCAGGGTCCAACTGATCTCCAGAGTTGTGGGGGGGAAGGAATTTTCCCCTGCTCAGATTGGCAGGGACCTTTGGGTGGGAGGATGGGGCACTGATCACCTGCTCGGATCATCTGGATATATCTGACCTATTCAATTCTCTACCATTGCAAGGGCCTCAGGCATTGGTGGAACCGCAGTCTCTCCTGTTCTCTGCCTATGGCACACAACAGTTTAGTCTCCTAAAGACTGAAATGGTTTAGTCCAAGACAAGTTTTTGGGTTCAGTGTAGGGTTGCTAGGTGAAATTTTAATGGCCTGTGAAATACAGGAAGTCAGGTTAGATGATCTAATGGTCCCTTCTGGTCTTAAACTCTATGAAACTATGAAATAGCTGATATATTAAAAAAATCTGGATTTTATCTCCCATGTATCTCTTAGCTGTGGGCAGAAATTCTCCAGGAGACTTAATATTTAACAAGAACTCTGAAATGCCATATTTATCTGTCTCCATTGTAACAGCATTCCAAAACATGAAGGAGGAACTAACAAGATTTCCCCTTCCCAGGAAAGACTGCTTGAGGTTAGGTGACTGCCCATCCTTTATGCAAATTGCATCCTTCACTTCTAACACCCAGATGCAAACTGAATCATAACTATCCTACATTGCCCATCTAGCTACAGTAGTGATAGTGTGGGATTAGGAGCACTAGTATTGCTAAGAAATGTGACCCCAGGCTTTCTTATCCTGCATTTAAGATATTAGCAGAGCTTCATTTAGACAGCTAGAGGAGAAGTCCTTCTGCATTTTTTGTTCTAATTTCCCCCATCTCTGATGGATTCCACAGCTAGATGTTGGCTCCATGGATGCAGAAGACACAAAATGAGGACCCATAATAAACATAAAACAACTGGGAGAAAAGAAGGAAAATCTCCCCCATAGCATTCAATAGAAACTCAGATTCTCAGGAAAGTTTCCAGGTCCAGAGGCTGTAGGCCAACTCCTCAACTGGTGTAAATCAACACAGCTACAAGGAAGTCAACAGAGCGACACTGGTTTACAGCAGCTGAGGTTCTGGTCATATAAATGGAGAACATTACAGCTAATCTATCTGTATGCCTATGCTTTCTAAATGTGTTTGTGATTATAGAATGGATATCGAGAATACAATGCTGACCCTTACCTCTGTCGGTTACCTCCTGCTCACTCACAAATATATTCATGTTTAATACCTCCTCCAGTCAGACCTCCAAAGAGCTCCCGTACTGATAGGCAGCTGGCCTCTCAGTCAGTCGTGTCCAGGATAGCCAGTTAAGATTATGCCAGCACTATTATGACATCCATGTGACTGTGGCACACCTCATAAGCTGCTGCTGACCAGGTATGTGCTGTAATTACATGGTCAAGATCCTCCAAGTTATTTAGGCTCCTAACTCGCACTGAAATCAGTAGATGTTAGGAACCTTAATACATTTCAATATCTGGGCCCATACATGTAAGCAGTTCAATAGGTCGCTAAATTTGCTCCAGTGTCGAATTTCTCACTCTCTCTACGTCATTTTGAATTTTGGTTCGGTCCCTCTCTCAGTTTGCCACACTTTCCAATATCGGTTTAATCTGAAAAGTGTAAGTGTGTGTAGCGGTCAGTAGGTTTCCGGGATAGGGTGGTATTTATGTGACCATCGCTTATTAGCACAGTAGTGTCCAGGAAATGGACCGCTTGTGTGGATTGATCTAGGCTGAGGTTGGTAGGTTACTAGTTTTTAAATGTCAAGGTCCTGTGTGAATATTTTTTGGCGAGAACAACTTACTTTCTTTCTTTATCTTATATTTTGTATTTCTAAAGATGAGGAAGAGGATGACGTGGAAGACATTGAGGTTCTGGCAGTGGAGAAAAGGCACTCTTCCTCCAAGAAGACAGTTATGACTATTATTCTAAAGCATTGCACCCCGATTCACCAGCATTATTACTACACCGCCCCTTCCCCATACATTGAAAGTGAAGATGCCCTGCCACAGGAAAAGCTAAAAAATGAGGTGCCCCATGTCACAAAACCCGTGATCCAACCAGAGTCTAAGAGTTCAAGTCCTCAAAATGCAGAGTCAGAGGATAGCAAACGTCTACGCCTCAGCTGTCTGGAACGTCAGCGGAATAAGGATCTGCGGTCTAGTTTCCTCACATTAAGGGACCATGTACCTGAACTGGTTAAAAATGAGAAAGCCGCAAAAATACTCATCTGGAATAAAGCCACTGATTATATCCATTCCCTTCAGGCAGAGGAACACAAGTTATTGCTAGAAAAGGAAAAACTGCAAGCCAGACAACAGCAGTTGCTAATGGAAATAGAACACATGAAGACTTGCTAAACTTTTTTTTACCTGACCTGGACAGTCACTGCCACTTTGCTCATTTTTGATTCTTTAAAAAAATAATTGTGTTTTTTGATGTTAATGTTGTTTTACTTTCGATCCAATCCTTGAAGTAGTTGACGAACTATATTATCCGGGTAGAGAGCGCATGGATGTTCTTGCAAGGAGGCTGCCAAACAATGAGACACTGCCCTCATATTGCTTCTTAAGAACTATAGATGTTCTTTAAAAGTTGTGAGCATTTGGAGCTACTGATGGCACCTAGTTGAGTTTAAAAACATTGATTCCTAATTTTGAATGGGGTTTATGTTCTACCAGATGTCACTTCAGGGGTTACTATTTGTACTTCTGTGGGAATTTTCTGTAAAACCATGTACACACTTGCCTTTGGTACATGTCTTGGATTATGAGAGGTGGCTCTTGCTACCAGTATTCAACTGGAAGTTCATACCTAAGTTCAGTAATACCTCAATGTTTGAGGAGCATGTTTTTGTATACAAATATATTGTTAATCTCTGCTATACAGGCAGGGTAAGAATTAGTACAGTACGTACTTTAGTATGATGCGGAGACATAACTACATTTGATACTTATATTTTCATATGAAAATGAGTTCTGAAAGTTGGGAGTAGATATTACTGTATTACTTTTTTGAACTAAGAAAACTTTTGTAAAGAAATTTACTAAATATGCCTTTTCCTAGCCTGTTCCTTCCAGTTGATGTATTTGTTAATGTTTGGTGCATAGAACTGGGTAACTGCAAAGTTCCAGTTTTAATTTCTTCCAAGGATGTACATTTAGTGCTGCTGCTTATAGCATTTTGAAATATCTCATGGTTATGAAAATAAATAGCAGTTATATGATGTGCTCTTCAATATTTATTTTTCAATTTAGTTATTCGTTTTTATTATAAGTTCTATTACTTTAATGGTGCCCATGAGACATAAAGACATAATTCCAGCTCCTATGCACTTACATACTACAGGAGGGATGAGATGCCAGCAAATTACCATTTCTCGTAACAAAGTAATTGTAATGGGAACAGTTGTAATGTACTCCTGTCAATCCACATTCAGATCTCTCCTTTGATACCGTGATCTCTCTAGGGTAGTGGTTTTCCACCTGTGGTCCGTGGACCCTTGGGGTCTGCAGACTATGTCTAAGATTTCCAAAGAGGTCTGCACCTCCATTTAAAACTTGTTAGGGATCCGCAAATGAAAAAAGGTTGAAAACCATTGCTGTATGCAGGGCCGGCTCCAGGCACCACCTTACCAAGCAGGTGCTTGGGGCGGCCACTTCGGAGAGGGGCAGTACGTCCAGCTGTTCGGCAGCAATTCAGCGGACAGTCCCTCACTCCTGCTCGGAGCGAAGGACCTCCCACCGAATTGCCACTGCAGATCGCGATCGCGGCTTTGTTTTGTTTTGTTTTGTTTTGTTTTTGTTTGGCTGCTTGGGGCGGCCAAAACCCTGGAGCCGGCCCTGGCTGTACGGGCCTTATGCAAAGCCCATTCTTGTTGACCAGGTTGGCCACGATTTGTTAGGAGAGTCGGTATAACCCCCTTGCTTGCTCCCCATATTCTGAGAAGGATTCACAGCAACAATTTTCCTTTCAAAACCTGAAGCTGCCACACTTTTGAAAAGGGGGAAAGAAGCACAATCTGTGGTTTCATATCAACATTTGAAAACTGTATATCCATTTATTAGCCGCCCATGCCAACCATTCAGACAGGTGGAGGTAGCCCTGGGTGATGCTTCTTTAACAGGACAATGGATGGCATGGAAGGTGCCCAGTTACTTACACTTAATGGCCAACAGAAATCCACCCCAGAGGCGAATACATCTCAGCACTGGGGGAAGCAACCCCTCACAGAGACCATGCGTCATGGGGGTTTGGGATACTGCTGGTGAACGTGGTGAGGGGAAAGTGAGGGGCTAATACGGCAGCGTGGGGATTCTCAGCCACTCTGGGCACTGCCTGGGCAGAAAGACCCAGTCAGAGAGTGAACCCTCATCCTGTGCCCCCTGAGGAAAAGAAAAGGGTCTAGCCAACTGCCCTGTGAACAGCTGGGAGACACTTTTCCCCCCCAAAAGGGGGAAGCCTCTGGCTTTGATGTGTATTAAATACGGGACAAGTCACTTTCTTCAGCAAACATTTGAATGGAGATAAAGAAATGAGTATCAAATGAGATGGGAAAGTTGACCATTTAAACCCCTGCAACTGCCAAGATGGAGAATGGCTCAAGGCAACAAATTCCCTCCAAAACAGGAGAACTTGCTGCAATTAAACAGGGGAACATCTCGAAACCCACGATGCTTTTTAACAGACATTTGATAATTACTCAGAAAAAGGCAAAATCTGACAGCTGATATCAATGTTCAGTCTTTAAAGAGAGAGAGGGGGTGGAAATCTGGAGAATTTTGGATCAATTTTCACAAATAAGAGAGGAAAATGGAAAAATGTGTGGGATTTTATATCAATAGTCAATAGTAGGTAAAGAGGTAAAATTTGAGTGACTGTTCTATTGTTATTTGACAAATCAAGAGAAAAGGGGCAACATTTGCAAAGATTTTCTATCATATTCAAGAATTTGGAAAAGGTCAAAATCAGAGATTTTGTTAATATTTTATAATTAGAGAGACAGGGAAAAAATCTCAGGGAATATTAAATAAGTAACAGATACCTAGAGAGGAAGCGGGGCAAAATTTTAGGATATTCTCCTGAAGAGCTGTGTGTAGCTCAGAAATTTGTCTCTCTCACCAACTGAGGTTGGTCCAAGAAAACATACTACCTCAACCACTTGTCTCTCTAAATGCAAACCAATGCACCATTGGAGGGGGAAAGTGATCATTTAACTATCAACTCAAGAAAGGGAGCTGCATGTTGCTGTAGCCAGCTCAATGACCAACTGCACAGCTGTCATCACAATGGGGGAAAATCTGAGGACGAGACTAGAGGAAGGGTCAATAATTAGAAAGAAAAGGAGAGAAACCTGACTGGATTTTAAGTATCGCGGGTAGCCGTGTTAGTCTGTATCCACAAAAACAACAAGGAGTCTGGTGGTGCCTTAAAGACTAACAGATTTATTTGGGTGTAAGCTTTCGTGGGGAAAAAACCCACTTCTTCAGATGCCACCGGACTCCTTGCTGACTGGATTTTGTATCCCGTCGGTGACAATTGGGGAGACGTGGGGGAGAATTTTATCACTCTCGGAGTCAGACGTGACACGACAGCCGTGCTGCTAAAAGGTGAGCAGTGTCGCCCCTCTTTGGCGGCAGGAGAGACTCTCCCGCCGACAAAATAAATCCACCCCCAGCCAGAGGCGGTGAGCTCTCCTCCCCGCGCCGACAAAGCATTGTCCACACAGGTGCGTTTTGTCGGTTTATAGTTGGGGTGTGTGTGTGTGGGGGGGGNGGCCTGCTGGGAAACGTAGTTCTTGCTCCCTCACGCTCTCTGATTGGCCGCCGCGGGCCCTGGGGCTCTGCTCCAGGGCGAGAAAAGGGACGCGCCGGGGGGAGGGGTGTGTGTGTGTGTGGGGTGTGTGTGTGTGTGGGGAGGGGGGTGTGGGTGTGTGGGAGGGTGTGTGTGTGTGGGAGGGTGTGTGGGGTGTGTGTGTATGTGTGGGGGGTGTTTTTTCACACCCCTGAACCACAAAAGTTGTACCCACAAAAGTGCGGCGCAGACAACGCCGCGGAGAGGATTCCCCCCCCTCCCTGCCCAGACACACAAAGGGGGCAACCCCCTGAGCCCCGCCCCTCCCCATCGCTAGCCACGCCCCTCCAGCCCCGGCGCGTCCCTTTTCTCGCCCTGGAGCAGAGCCCCAGGGCCCGCGGCGGCCAATCAGAGAGCGTGAGGGAGCAAGAACTACGTTTCCCAGCAGGCCCCGGGAGAGGGGGCGGGCAGACAGACAGGCTGTCTTCCGCTTCCGGCGGGAGGGAAGCGCCCGTTGTTGGGGCAGCCGGTGCCCTCCCTTCCGGCCCGAGGCGCTTCAGGAACTACACCTCCCAGCCTGCCCTGGGGCGCTTCCACCCTCTCGCGCTCCAGGTAAGGGAGGGCCCCGGGGTCATCCTGCCCCCCCCGCCCCGCGCAGAGACTCCCCCCTGCGCCCCTCCGACCCGCTGACGTCATGCCGGGAGTGGCGCCCGAGGCTCTCACAAGGGCCCTGCCTGCTGCATCGTCCCCCTGCCCCCAGCCTGCCCCCCCCGCCCGATGATAAGAGCCGCTCGGGTGCGGGGATCGGCTCCAGGGCCCTCGGGGAGCAGCCCCCGCAGGGGCACAGCCCCTCGCTACCCCGCTCCCTGCAGCCTGAGCTGCCCCCTGCCCACATCGGTCTCTAGCTGCCCCCGCCTGCATCCTGGGCGATTTTCAAACTTTTTGAGCTAACCCCCCCCCCTTTGAGTTATATATTTTTGGTTGCCTCCCCCCATAACCCAGACAGGCTGGGTGGCCTGCTGGGGTGAGTCAGGGGGTGGAGGTGGTGCGCCCTCTCTGAGCCCCGCTATGTGGAGCAGGCCCCCCTCCAAATAGAAGTCATATGATGTCTATACCCAAGGGTCCCAGCCCAAAGCCCTCCTGAGTCCGCTCCCTGCCCCATTGGGCCCTGGAGTTTCTATAGTATGGGGGGGGGGGGGCTCAGAAAGAAAAAGGTTGAACCCCCTGCTCCAGGAGTTGTCAAAGATAAGTGCTAACTGTTTCAAGATTGCGTCGGCTAACTCCTTTAGTACCTGAGGATGAATTTCATTAGGCCTTGCAGACTGTAATACATCTAACTTATCCAAATATTTATTAATGAGGGCTGTTGATTAACTGCAGTTAACTCATGCGATTAACTCAAAAAAAAATGTATCGCGATAAAAAAATGAATTGTGATTAATCACAGTTTTAATCGTGCTGTTAATAAATTTCAATTGGTATTCTATTGTTTAAGTATTTTGGATGTTTTTTTACATTTTCATATATACTGTATTCTGTGTTGTAATTGAAATCAAGGTGTACATTATTTTTTATTACAAATATTTGCACTGTAAAAATGATAAACAAAAGAAATACTATTTTTCAATTCACCTCATACAAGTACTGTAGTGCAATCTCTTTGTCATGAAAGTGCAATTTACAAATGTAGATTTTTTTTTTTGTTACATAGCTGCACACAAAAACAAAACTGTAAAACTTCAGAGCCTAGAAGTCCACTCAGTCCTACTTCTTGTTCAGCCAATCGCAAAGACAAACAAGTTTGTTTACATTTACAGGAGATAATGCTGCCCTCTTCTTAGTTACAATGTCACCAGAAAGTGAGAACAGGTATTTGCATGGCGCTTTTGTAGTCGGCATTGCAAGGTATTTATGTGCCAGATATGCTAAACATTCATATGCTCCTTCATGGTTCAGCCACCATTTCAGAGGACATGCTTCCATGCTGATGACACTCGTTAAAAAAATAATATGTTAATTAAATTTGTGACTGAACTCCTTGGGGGAGAATTTTACGTCCCCTACTCTGTTTTACTCGCATTCTGCCATATATTTCATGTTATAGCAGTCTCAGATGATGACCCAGCACATGTTGTTTGTTTTAAGAACACTTTCACTGCTGATTTGACAAAACAAAAAGAAGGTACCAATGTGAGATTTCTAAAAATAGCTACAAGGAATCTGGTGGCACTTTAAAGACTAACAGATTTAGTTGGGCATAAGCTTTCGTGGGTAAAAACCTCACTTCTTCAGATGCATACAGTGAAAGTTACAGATGCAGGCATTATATACTGACACATGGAGAGCAGGGAGTTACTTCACAAGTGGAGAACCAGTGTTGACAGGCCCAATTCAATCAAGGTGGATGTAGTCCACTCCCAATAATAGATGAGGAGGTGTCAATTCCAGGAGAGGAAAAGCTGCTTCTGTAATGAGCCAGCCACTCCCAGTCCCTATTCAAGCCCAGATTAATGGTGTTAAATTTGCAAATGAATTTTAGTTCTGCTGTTGCTCTTTGAAGTCTGTTTCTGACTTTTTTTTTTGTTCAATGATAGTGACTTTTAAATCTGTAATAGATTGAAGTGTTCACTTACACTGTGTTATAATTGAAATCAATATATTTAAAAGGTTTTTCATTATTGTTTAACGGTGCGATTAATCACAATTAATTTTTTTAATTGCTTGACAGCCCTATTATTAACCGGTTATTTCCCCATTGTGGTTTCTGTTCCTTCCCCCTCTTGGTTAAGAATTATTGTTTTACGTATCTGGTCACAATTAATCTTTTTTAGTGAATGTAAAAAGGCATTAAACACCTTATTCTTCTTTTAGTCATCTGTTATGAGCTCTCCTTCCCTTGTAAATAGAGGACCTACACTTTCCTTTACCTTTGTCTTGCTCCTAATATATTTATAGAACCGTTATCTTATTGCCTTTTATGTCACTTGCTAGGTGTAACTCATTTTGTGAGTTAATCTTTCTGATTTTGTTTCCACATGCTTGTGCTACTCTTTTGTACTCATCTGTAGCAATTTGTCCATGATTCCACTTTTTTTTTAGGATTCCTTTCCATTTTCTGGTCATTAAAGAGTTCCTGATAGAAAGAATAGTAAGCGGGCAATATGGCTCTATCTTTCCTTCACATTGTGATAGTTTGGTGTTGCTCCTTTAATATTATCTCTGAGAAACTGCCAGATCTCTTCAACAATTTTTTCACCTCAGATTTTATTCCCATGGGACCTCACCTACCAGATCTCCGCGTCTATTGAAGTCTGCCTTTTTGGTTTCCATTGTCCTTAGTCTCAAGTATCAGAGGGGTAGCTGTGTTAGTCTGAATCTGTAAAAAGCAACAGAGGGTCCTGTGGCACCTTTGAGACTAACAGAAGTATTGGGAGCATAAGCTTTCGTGGGTAAGAACCTCACTAACACGGCTATCCCTCTGATACTTGATACCATGTAAGGCACTGCATTTAGCCGTATGGAATGGAAATCTATCAACCTCATGTATACCTGCCTCTGGAAATTTCCATTACTTGCATCTGAAGAAGTGAGGTTCTTACCCGCGAAAGCTTATGCTCCCAGTACTTCTGTTAGTCTCAAAGGTGCCACAGGACCCTCTGTTGCTTTGTCCTTAGTCTGTTACTCCCATGCCTTCCTTCTCATAGAATCTTGAAATCTATCATTTCATTATCACTTTTGCCTATATTGCTTTCCACCTTCAGTTTCCTAACTAACTCCTTCTTGTTAGTCAGAATCAGGTGTAAAATGGCCATTCTCCGGATACTTCTTCAATCTTCTGAAAGAAACAGGAGTCCCCAGTACATTGCAAGAACTTATTGGATACTTTGTGTTTGGTTGAATTATCTTTTCTAACAGATGTCTGGGTAGATAAAGTCCCCCCCCCCCCATTACTAACTATGTTTTGAATTTTTTCTATTGTATGCATGACAGTCTAGAACATCAGTGTGCAGGGAAAGAGCCTGGGGGGAATTGTGCCTTTTCTGACATGTTTCTTATCGCTGTTTGTGCCCTAACAGGCTGCGTCATAACATCCCTGTTTTGCTCCAGATCATTCCATCCTTCCAGGGAACAGGGAAGGGAAATGGCTGCAGTGGAGCCAGTTGAGGTAGGGATTATGAGGGAGTTGCTGGTGGGTTCCCTTTGGCGGGAGAAGGGCTGTAAATACATGGGGGGGTTGGTCAGGAAATACACCAGGTGGAGAAAGGGAGGGGGACAGGGTCTGATAAACCTGCTGAGATTTGTTTACTGTGAGGCCTAGATCCTAGTAATAGACCCATGGACTTGGTGGGTGGGAATTCCCTGATTTGTGAAACAGAAAACAACCCTGCTGGACTGGGCTGGGAAAACTTACCAGACTCCAGTACTGGAGTCTGAACCTATTAGGCCTGATGTGAGTTATAAAGGGGCACCCACCAGTGAAGCCCAGGGAAGACACCCCATCCCTACAATATGGTTTCTGGCAATGGGGAGGGGGTTCCGATTCACACCAGGGAGTTGTCCCTGGACCCTGTTTGGGGCTCCATCTCCTGTATCAGCCTCTGGCTAGTCGGTGAGCAGTGAATGTGAAGACCCCTGCCCCCTCTGTCTGCTGGGAGGGCTGAGGGGTGTTCTCTTTCTCCCCTCACCCTCGGGTTTCCTGGCTGCTCTGATGGGGTAGGTGTGGGACTATGTTGCCTGCCTGACTCCCAGAATTCCCATGTGATTGGCCCTTCTCCCTTGGGAGTAGTGGAGTTGTCACTGGGCACCAGGTACTGAGTAGGGGGCTTTTGCTCTTTCAGGGGCCGGTGGCCTTCGAGGAGGTGGCTGTGTATTTCACCAGAGAAGAGTGGGCTCTGCTGGACCCCACTCAGAGAGCCCTCTACAGAGATGTCATGCAGGAGAACTATGAGAATGTGACCTCGCTGGGTAAGGATTCCTGTCCTCTCGGTTATCAGAAGGGGAAATGAAGAGTTAAGGTTCACAATACCTCGCGATGCAACCTCAACTCTGCCTTGTTTCAGCAACACACCAGCAGGCCAGTGACACATATACTAGTATTCTACCCTCCCTGCTACAGAACTCTTTGGGAACAGAGCAGAGAAGCAGGATAGCACCAAGTCTAACATCTTCTCTTTGCTCAGGCAAAGGTTAGGATTAGGTCCAGCGTATGGAACAGAAGCTACGTACACCTGGCCTGCACTCAAACATTGAGCCTACTACCCACAATCCATCTCACACTTTCCTAATGTTACCACCCCTTTACCCTTGCAGTGAGGATTCCTTATGAGTCATTGCCTTCACTTACCCCTCACTATGGCACCAGACTACTGACAACCCTCGTGGGAAGAACACACCCTTGTGCACCTTTATTGACACAACCTACAACACTCAGCACTGAAATTAGGAACATCTGTTCCTTCAACTGTCACATGCACCTCTCTTCATATCACAGTCACAGCTCTGCCAAACTGCTCCAACAATTCCTTCCACCGTTCATTTAAAGCTACAGTCGACACAGTGCACGTAGCAGGAGTGCATGCAGATAAAGACTGGCATTCAAATCTGTACAACGCAACACAAACAATGGCATGTTCTCTTAGTTCTTCCTCCTGTTAATTATTCATCAACACATTTGAATGCCAGGGAATACGATTAGGTCATCCGTCTGACCTCCTGTTTAATACAGGCCATACCATACAGCTTCATCTATTTATCATTGTAGTGAGATGAATACCTGGTGTTTTCATGAAAATATCTTCCAGAAAGGCATCCAGTCTTGCTTTGAACAGTTCAAGAGATGGAAAATTTGCCACTTCCCTGGTAGTTAGTTAACCTTTGTACCACCCTTACTGACCTATTTCCAGTGACATTTGCCAGTTCCAGAATTAGGAGATAGGGGCAGAGTTAAGGTTGCATTGCGGGGCTGGTGTGTAGTTTTTCTTCTCATTTGCTGGTTTTCAGAGGTTTTAACTATCTCCACCATTCACATGCTGGAAGGGCATGAGGCAGCCCTGGCAACGAAAATGATCAGGGGGCTGGGGCACATGATTTACGAGGAGAGGCTGAGGGAATGGTTTATTTAGTCTGCAGAAGAGAAGAGTGAGGGGGATTTGATAGCAGCCTTCAACTACCTGAAGGGGGGTTCCAAAGAGGATGGAGTTTGGCTGTTCTCAGTGGTGGCAGATGACAGAACAAGGAGCAATGGTTTCAAGTTGCAGTGGGGGAGGTCTAGGTTGGATATTAGGAAACACTATTTCACTAGGAGGGTGGTGAAGCACTGGACTGGGTTACCTAGGGAGGTGGTGGAATCTCCATCCTTAGAGGTTTTTAAGGCCCGGCTTGACAAAGCCCTGGCTGGGATGATTTAGTTGGTGTTGGTCCTGCTTTGAGCAGGGGATTGGACTAGATGACCTCCTGAGGTCCCTTTCAACCCTGATATTCTATGATTCTATTCTATGACATCCTTAACTCTGTTTTAATGTAGTTTCTTGGCATTTAATTTCCTTGATTTCTTTTTAATGGACTTTTTTTGCCAGTATAAGTGTGTCTACATTAGAGCTTTTACCGGCAAACTATGGCAGGTAGGGATATGATTTTTCACACCACTAACCGACAGCAATCCTGGCAAAACTCTTAATTAACAGCCAGTCTAATATCTCCGTGTAGATTTGAGAGTACTTTAAAATATTGTTCTTAACACAGAAATGTTGGAAACTTCAAAGAGAGACTCCTCAGAATGCAAGCAAAATCCACAACACACATTGTCTGAAAGTTGTCAATGATAGGGCTCATACTCAAAGGCATGATGTGGCTCAGGTTCAAGGCCCTAGCGTGTCCTCTTGAGCCAACCAATTACTCTGACAGCAGACTGCTGGAAACCCTCTAGCTGTTAAAAGACCTTCATCTTTCTGCACATGTGAATTTCCATCTCTTTGATTTATCATTCATCAGCCATCTCCTCGAAGGTCAACGGCCCCTGAAAGAGCAAATGCCCACACTCAGTACCTGCTCCTTGAAGGAGGAGGCTTTTAGGTTTATTAGGAACTGGGGAACCTCTTGGGAAAGGAGGAGCCTGTATAGGAAGGATGGGGTCCACCTAAACCAAAATGGAACCTGACTTCTGACATGTAAAATTAGAAAGTTTATAGAGAAGATTAAATTAAGGGCAGGGGGAAAGGCAACAGGTGTGGAGGAGCACATGGTTCAGATGGAGTTTTCCCTTAGAGGAGGATCTCTTAATGGGGATTCCCTATATCCTAGTAAAGAAGAGCGGCTAGAAGTTTATAAAGTACAGGTAATAACTGAAGAGAAACAGTTAAATGAAAAAGAGTCCTGTTCAATTACATCACATGAAGTCAGACAGCTAAATATTGACAAAATTTTTAGAAGGCTAGATACTAAGATGGGTGAACTTGAGTGCCTGGATTTAAATGAGAATATTGAAACAATAGGTATCATAAAAACTTGGTGAAATAATGATAATCAATGGGACATGGTAATACCAAGATACAAACTATATAGGAATGACAGAGTAGGTTGTGCTGGTGGGGGAGTGACACTATATGTGAAAGAAAGAATAGAGTCAAATATAGTAAAAAAATAAATAAAAAATTCAAACTGTGCCATAGAATTTGTATGGATAGTAATTCTGTGCTTGAATAATAAGAATATAGCAGTAGGAATGTGCTACTGACCATCTGACCAGGATAGTGAATATGAAATGCTCAGGGAGATTAGAGGCTATATGAATAGAAATCTCAATAATAATGGGGGATTTCAGCTATACCCATGTTTACTGGGAACATGTCTCCTCAGGGTGGGATGAAGAGATAAAGTATTTAGAAACCATTAATGGCTGCTTTTAGGAGCCCCTAATCCTGGAACCCACAAGGGGAGAGGCAGTTCTTGATTTTGTCCTAAGTGGCACACAGGATCTGGTCCAAGAGGTTAATGCAGTTGAACTATTTGGTAATAAAGACCATAATATCATTAAATTTAACATCCTTGCGAGGAGGAAAATACCAAAGAAGCCCACTGCAGTAGCATTTAACTACAGAAAGGGGAACTACACAAAATTGAGAGCTAATTAAATGGAAATTGAAAGGAACACTCACAAAAGTGAAATGCCTGCAAGCTGCATGAAAACTGTTTAAAATGCCATATTACAGGCTCAAAATAAATGTGTACCCCAAATGGGGGTGGGGGAAACTGTAAGAGGACTAAAAAGTACAACCACAGCTAAGGCAGTTAGAGGCAAAAAGCCATCTTTTAAAAATTGGAAGTCAAACGCAACTGAAGAAAATAGAAAGGAGCATAAACTCTGGCAGGTCAAGTGTCAAAGTAGGCAGGCCAAAAAAGGAATTTGAAGAGCAACTAACAAAACTCACTGAAACTAACAACAATTTTTTTTGAAGTACATCAGAAGCAGGAAGCCCTGCCAAAGAAGCAGTGGGACCACTGGGTGATTGACATGCTAAACAAGCACTCAAGGAAGCCAAGACCATTACAGAACAACTAAATTAATCCTTTATATCAGTCTTCACTGCAGAGGATGTGAGGGACTTTCCTCCACCCGAGCCATTCTTTTTAGGTGACGAATCAGGAACTGTCCCAGATTGAGGTGTTGATAGAGGAGGTTTTGGAACAAATTGATAATTTAAACATTAATAAGTCACCAGCACTAGATGAAAACAACAAGGAGTCTGGTGGCCCCTTAAAGACTAACAGATTTATTTGGGCATAAGCTTTCGTGGGTGAGGTTTTTACCCACGAAAGCTTATGCCCAAATAAATCTGTTAGTCTTTAAGGTGCCACCAGACTCCTTGTTGTTTTTGTAGATACAGACTAACACGGCTACCCCCTGATACTTAGCACTAGATGGTATTCACCCAATAGTACTGAAGGAACTCATACATGAAAAGTGCAGAACTACTGACTACAGTATGTAACCTGCCACTTAAATTGGCTTTTTTAACAAATGATGGGTGATAGCTAATGTAATACTAATATTTTTAAAAGGCGCCAGAGGTGATCATGGCAATCAGAGGCTGGTAAGATTAATTTCAATACAGGGCAAACTGGTTAAAAACTATAGTAAATAAGAGAATTATCAGACACATAGGTGAACATGATTTGTTGGGGAAGAATCAACAAGGATTTTGTAAAGTCAAATCAAGCCTGACCAATCTATTAAAATTCTTTGAGGCAGTCAACAAACGTGGACAAGGGCAGGGTCGGCTCTAGGTTTTTTGCTGCCCCAAGCAAAAAATTTTTTGGCTGCCCCTCACCCCAGCCCTGGGCTCTCCCCCCCCCACCCACACCCCCTGCCACCCAAACCCTGGGCTCTCCCCCGCACACCACCCGCACCCTCTGCCGCCCCAACCCTGGGCTCTCCCCCCACCCCACCTGCACCCCCTGCCACCCCAACTCTGGCAGGGTTGTGGTAAGCAGCGGGGCTCCTGGGCCGCGCCTCAGCCCAGGGTCTCAAGCCAGGGCTCCCGCCTCCAGGACTGGCCGGGACTGGGGAGGACAGAGCCGGGGGACCGTCCCGGCAGGGGGCTGAGGAGCCGGGGCAGGGCAGCCCCAGAGGGAGCGGAGCCCTGGAGAGCAGGACGCGGGCCGGGCCCGGCCCGGCAGCACCCCGCCCTCTATGGCCCTGCTGCTGCTGCTGCTCCTGGCCGCCCTGCCGCAGTCCCTGGGCAGCTCTGGCCGCTTCGCCCAGCCCTGGCTGCGGCGCGGGAGGGCGGCCGCCCTGCGGCACCTGCAGGCGGCTCCGTGTGCCCCGAGGGGCGGCCCCCAGCCCGAGTCTCCCGCGCTCGGAGCCCGCCCGGCCATAAGGTGCGGGCGCTGCTCCCCGACGCAAACCGCAGCAGCCCCAGGGCGCCCCCGGTGCAGGACGTGCTGCTGCTGCCAGGGCCGGCTCTAGGCTTTTGCCGCCCAAGCGCCCCCCCCCCCCCCAAAAAAAGAGGCTGGCTGGAATGCCGCCCCTGAAAATGTGCCGCCCCAAACCCCTGCTTGGTTTGCTGGTGCCTGGAGCCGGCCCTGGCCAAGGGTGATGCAGTGGATACAGTGTGCTTAGAATTTCAGAAAACGTCACCAAAGTCTCTTAAGCAAAGTAGGCAGTCATGGCATAAGAGGGAAGGTCCTCTCATGGATCGGTAACTGGTTAAAACATGGGAAACAAAGGATAGGAATACATGGTCAGTTTTCACAGTAGAGAGAGGTAAATAGTGGGGTCCACCAGGGATCTGTACTGTGCCCACTGTTGTTCAACATATTCATAAATGAACTGGAAACATGGGGAAACATAAAGGTGGCAAACTTTGCAGATAATGCAAAATTACTAAAGATAGTTAAGTCCAAAGCAGACTATGAAGAGTTACAAAGGGGTCTCACAACATTAAGTGACTGGGCAACAAAATGGAAGATGAAATTTGGTGTTAATAAATGCAAAGTAATGCACATTAGTAAACACAATCCCAACTATAAATTCAAAATGATGGTGTGGTGTCTAAAAGCTGTTACCACACAAGAAAGAAATCTTGGAGTCATTTTGGATAGTTATCTGAACACATCCACTCAATGTACAGTGGCAATTAAAAAAGCTAGCAAAATGTTAGGAACCGTTAGGGAAGCAATAGGTAATAAGACAGAAAATATCATAATGCCACTATATAAATCCATGGTATGCCACACCTTAAATACTGTATGCAGTTCTGGTCACCTCATCTCAAAAAAGATATGTTAGAATTGAAAAAGGTGCAGAGAAGGACAACAAAAATTATTAGGAGTATGGAACAGCTTCCATATGAGGGTTAAAAGATTAAAAAGACTGGGAGTGTTCAGCTTGGAAAAGAGACGACTAAGGGGGGATATAATAGAGATCTATAAAACTGTGAATGATGTGGAGAAAGTGGATAAGGAAGTGTTATTTACCCCTTCACATAATACAAGAACTAGGGGTTATGTGATTAAATTAATAGGGAGCAGATTTATAACAAACAAAGGTAAGTACTTTTTCACACAATGCACAGTCATCCTGTGGAATTCATTGCCGGGGATGTTTTGAAGGCTGTAATTATAAGTGGGTTCAAAACAGAATTCGATAAATACAAGGAAGACAGCACCATCAATGGCTATTAGTCAAGATGGTCATAAATGCAACCCCATGCTTTGGGTGTCCCTAAGCCTCTGACTGCCACGTACTCTGAGTGGAAGACAGGAGATAGATTACTCGATCATTCCCCCCTTCTATTTTTTCTCTCTCAAGATTCTGACATTGGCTACTGTTGGAAGACAGGATACTGGGATAGCTGGAGCACTGTTTTAACTCAGTGTGGCCATTCTTATGTTCTTATCAGTTTGGCTTTTGCTGATCTGAAGTTCCAAGCTCTCCAGTTACTAACTTGTTTAATACTGCTTCCCCAAAGAGGCAGTGTGCCATACACCAGCTGAAATAGATGCCAAATGACTGACGTTATTTAGGGGAAAATTAGAACCATAGTTTGAGCCCCGGTTGTGTGCAAGGAATGTTATAACAGCAAGGTGCTTTTGGTCAAAAGCTTGGGTTAGAAGGGCTATAGCTCAGGAATCTCTGGAGCAATTAATCCCATTTTTGGGCCACTAACCCTGTCTTGCACCCACATGGTGAGCAGTGTATTTCAGGACAATGTGAGTAAGCATGTAAATTCTTGAGAAATTAGAATAGTTGGTCTTTAAACAGAAAGTAATGCTGAACCCTAAATCTAGTGGAGCTGGTGGTCTGCTATGATAACTTTCCAACTGCATGGAGGATGTGACAATTAGGTGCACCCATCTGTGGACAGGAGAGAGTGTGAGGGTCTCATTCAGTAGTCCTTGAGCCGAGCCAAGCGAGAGCAGAGAGTAGGAGGAGGGGAGAAGATGATGGGGAGCTGGCGTTTGTGGGGTGACACAAGGCAGGGAGGACTGAGAACAGAAGGGACGAAGGGGAGGGGTGTGTGGAGGACAAGGAATAGAGGGAATCAGGGATGGTTGGGTAAAGTGGAAGGAGGAGGATGAAGGGAGTCAGGGAGAAGAGCTCCTATGAGCTGGGAGAATGGGGGAAAGGGAGTGGAGGGTCCAGCAGTGGTCGTGTTGAGGGAGAGTTGGGTAGGTGATGTGAGTTAGCTGGGGGAGGGGAATACTGGAGTTAGAGGGACAAGGGGAGTGACGGGGTTGGAGAGTGGTTGGTCTAGGAAGCAGCAGGGTCTGCTGGGGGTGGGAAGGGAAAGGCTGGAGACTGACTGGCTAAGCGGCAGTTCTGCAGAAAAGGACCTGGGGATTACAAGCGGACAAGAAACTGGATATGAGTCAACATATGCCCTTGTTGCCAAGAAGGCTAATGGCATATTGGGCTGCATTAGTAGGAGAATTGCCAGGAGATCGAGGGAAGTGGTGACTCACAGATGCATGGGCAATGATTATTCCCCTCTGTTCGGCATTGGTGAGGCCACATCTGGAGTATTGCATCTAGGTTTGGGCCCCCCACTACAGAAAGTATGTGGACAAATTGGAGAGAGTCCAGTGGAGGGCAACGGAAATTATTAGGGAGCTGGGGCACATGATTTATGAGGAAAGGCTGAGGGAACTGGACTTGTTTAGTCTGGAGAATTGAAGAGTGGGGGGAGATTTGATAGCAGCCTTCAACTACCTGAAGGGGGGTTCCAAAGGGGATGGAGCTCGGCTGTTCTCAGTGGTGGCAGATGACAGAAGGAGGAGCAATGGTCTCAAGTTGCAGTGGGGGAGGTCTAGTTTGGATATTAGGAAAAACTTTTTCACTAGGAGGGTGGTGAAGCACTGGAATGGGTTACCTAGGGAGGTAGTGGAATCTCCTTCCTTAGAGGTTTTTAAGGCCCAGCTTGACAAAGCCCTGGCTGGGATGACTTAGTTGGTGTTGGTCCTGCTTTGAGCAGGGGATTGGACTAGATGTTCTCCTGAGGTCTCTTCTAACCCTATTCTTCTATAATTCTAGCTCAAGGATCTGGAAGGGTTGGTGCTGGTTAGAGAAAAGGGAGCATGGGTTTTGTAGTGGATACTTCAGGAAATAGGCGTGCTAGCAATGGGATGAGCAAAGGGACACGGTTTTGGCAGGAGCTGTTGGGAATCAGGACAAAGAAACCATTGAGACAGTGGGATAATAGGGTGGAAATGGCTGGGGAACAGAAAATTTGGGAAACTGGTAGTGAGGAGGGCTATGGGCAATAGGAGGGGAGGAGAGAACACAAGGAGTGATTGCTCCTGGGGTCCCAGCATAGGCGCCAAACTCCGCTCTACCCGGTGGGTGCTCGACCCCGCCTCTTCCCGCCCCTGCACTGCACTCACCCTGCCCCCACTCCACCCCTTTCCCAAAGTTCCCGCCTCCTTCCCGTCCCCATTCCACCCTCTCCCCAAAATCCCTGCCCCCTGCCCCACCTCTTCTCCGCCTCCTCCCCTGAGCGTGCCACATCTCTGTTCCTCCCGGAAAGTCCTAAGCGCCGCCAAACAGCTATTAGGTGGCGGAGGGGAGGGCGGGAAGCGCTGGGAGGGAGAGGAGGGAGCGGGGACGCAGTGTGCTCGGCGGGATGGGAGAAGGAAGTGAGGACGGGGGAGCTTGGCTGCCAGTGGGTGTGGAGCACCTGCTAATTTTCCCCCGGGGGTGCTTCAGCCCCGGAGCACCCATGGAGTCGGTGCCTATGGGTCCCAGGAGGTGGGGAAGGGTGAGAGCAGTTAGAGGAAGGGTTTGAAGATCACTGTGATTGACAGGGGTAATTGCATCTCTGTGCCCTTCCTTGTCTCTCTGAGTGTCCCCCCCCCCCCCACATAGCTGTCGGGCCTCGTGCCTTTCCCACTCCTGCAGTGTCTCTGGGCCTCTCTCTATCAGTAAGAAGCAGTTCCAGGAGGATTTCCTCTCCAGCTTGAGTCTTCCCTTTCTGGGACATGCAGTTAGCTGCTCTGGGTTTTAGGAGCCCCTTTGATTGTGAGTGTCTGGCTGTGTGTGTTCCCACTAAACATGGGCAGAGTTAAATCCCTGATAAGAAGAGTTTCCTGCACCTTTGAGCATCTGGGGAGCTGGCCCCAGGATTTTACTGCTTTAAAACGAGAAGCGTTTAAAATAACAGAACTTCTTTTGTGTGTGACGAATGTCCCATGAATTCACCTGATCTCACTTGTCTTCTTTTCTCTGGGCAGGGTTTCCAGTTTCCAAACCTGATATCTCCCGGCTGGAAAGATGGGAAGAACTGTTCTCCCCAGATCTCCAGGGCTTAGAGAAAAGAGAGCTCCCGAGAGGCATCTACACAGGTGAGTAATCATTAAATGAACTCAGTGCCAGAAGGAAACAGCTGGGATTCCCAGCAAAGACCTTGTGAGCTCTCTTGGTTCAGGCTTGTCTGCAGCAAGTGTCATATCCTCAGGGCAGATATTGCTCATGGCTTCCTACCCATCCTGACTATCTCCTGTCACTAGCTTCCTCCCTGAACTTCCTTCTCCCTGAGTGTTTAAATGGGACTGGATGTAGAATTGATCCCCTCCTCTCTTCTCTTTGGGGATGAGTTTGGGGAAATTCAGTCCCTCATTTCCCCCCCCCCCCATCTGCAGCTGTTCTTTTCATTTGTTCTCCCCTTTTCCATTCCTGTTTCAGATTTTTTTTTTCTCTGTCCCAGCAGGTGATGGGATGGTGAGTGAGACCTCGGAGCAGAAGCCTCAGCAGGAAGACGATGAGCAAGTCAAACCATATGGGACATTATTGCAAAGATGCAAAGGGAGTGTGACCAGGAGTTGTGAGCAGGGAAAAGCCTGTGAGAGTCAGCACAGGCCAGAGAAGTGGCAGGGAAACCAGCCAACACAGAAAGTTGGTAAATCTGTTAATTGTCGGGGAACTCACAAAGGCCTCAAGGAAACCACAACCCAGCAGAGAATCCCCATGGGAGAGAGAAATAACACATGTGTTGAGTGTGGAAAAAAGTTCAGTAGGCCTGCCCTGCTTCTTAGCCATCAGAGAATCCACACAGGGGAGAAACCCTATGAATGCTGTGAGTGTGGGAAAACCTTCACTGAGCGCTCAACCCTTATTAAACATCAGAGGATCCACACAGGGGAGAAGCCCTACGAATGCTGTGAGTGTGGGCAAACCTTCACTGAGCGCTCAACACTTATTCAACATCAGAGAATCCACACAGGGGAGAAACCCTATGAATGCTGTAAGTGTGGGAAGACCTTTGCTCGGAGCTCACACCTTATTAGGCATCACAGAATCCACACACAGGAGAAACCCTATGAATGCTGTGAGTGCGGGAAAACATTCACTGAGTGCTCATCCCTTATTCAGCATCAGAGGATCCACACAGGGGAGAAACCCTATAAATGCTGTGAGTGTGGGAAAACCTTTGCGCAGAGCTCACATCTTAATAGGCATCAGAGAATCCACACTGGGGAGAAACCCTACGAATGCTGTGAGTGCGGGAAAACCTTCACTCGGAGCTCACACCTTATCAGACACCACAGAATCCACACAGGGGAGAAACCCTATGAATGCTGTGAGTGTGGGAAAATCTTCACTCAAGACTCATCCCTGATTAAACATCAGAGAATCCACACAGAGGAGAAACCCTATGAATGCTGGGAGTGCAGGAAAACATTCGTTCTGCGCTCACACCTTAATAAACATCAGAGGATCCACACCAGGGAGGAACTCTATTAATGTTTCGAATGTGGGGAATTCTTCCATCAGAGCTCAGCCCTTATTACTCCCGAGGGTATTCTGTGCCAAAAATTAAAAATGATACGCACAATATTTTAAAATTCCGCAGAAATAAATAAATAAATAAATGCAGAGGCTCCAGCCTGGCAGTGGGGAGCACAGGCCACTGGCTTTATGCAGGTGGGAGATCACCTTGCAGCCTCCCCACCCTCCACCCCTGGAACACGGAATCAGTGGTGAGGCTGCACCCAACCCTGACACAGCACAAGGCCTGCCCCAGAAACACTCTGGGGCCCTGCCCATCTGTGCCAGGAGCAGCCGGTGTGTGGCAGGCAGGCTCAACCAGGCAGGAACCAAGTGTGAAGGAGCTCAGTGTGGAGGAATCCAGGTGTGGGGTGAGAGGATTGTGCGTGGGACAATCTGGGTGCAGGCAGCTCAGTGTAGGGTGTAGATGTGGAGGGGATCTGGATGCACAGTGACTTGTTGGGATTCCATGTGCAGGGGTAATGGGACTCTGCAAGTGCTTCCAGATGAAAGTGGTTGGGGCTCAGCGGAGGGGTCTGGGTGTGAGGGTCTCAGCAGGGAGGTCTGGATGCTGGGGGAGTGGGGCTTGGTGGGGGTCTGGGTGCAGTTAGTTGGGGGTCAGTGGCATGGGGGTGTGGATGTGGGGACTCAGGGTGTTGCAGGAGGGGGTGGGGGTTTGAGTGCAGGGAGCTCAGTGGGGGGTGATCTGGGTGCAGGGGTTGGGGTCTGGAGACTGGGGGGCTCCCGATGCAGGGGTTGAGCTTCAGTGGGATGGGGTTTGGTTATGGAGGGCTAGGGGGGTTCTGGGTGTACAGGGGTGAGGCTTGGCAGGGGTGTCTGGGTATGGGAGGTCCAGATGCATGTAAGTTGGATGTACAGTGACCCCTCCCCCCCACAGCTGAGGAGTGATGGGGGAGGATGCTGAGTTTCCTGCAGTTTCTGGGGGTGGGTCTGACACAGTCCCAGCCACTTCTTGCAGGGGAAGAGGAAGTCCCATCCTCTCCTGCCTCCAGCCCAGTCGGGACTAGCAGCTGATCCCAGCTCAGGGTAGGAGGCATTGGTTGGGGTATCCCCAGCCCTGTGGGGATTTACCTCTCCAACAGCTGCTCCGGGTGCATGAAATGATGTACCTGTGCAGCTAGGGGGTGGTGCGTAACTCCTCTTGCAGCTTCCCTGTCAGAAAGTCATTTTTCTGCAGGGAAGGAAAGAAATCTGCAGGGGACATGAATTCTGCATACGCTCAGTGGCACAGACTTCCTCCAGGAGCAGCCCTTATTTATCACTAAGGAAGCTGCAAGAGGAGATAAACACCAAAACTTTGTGTAGGGCTGAGAAAAGATTTTGTTTCCCTTTTGCTGATGCCCACATAGTGAGCTTTAAGGCAGCATTTGTGTCACTATTTTCTTTCACTTCCGCCAGCTGAGTTGTGTGCTTTTCCCTTGTGCATCTCAGCCTCACTTGGAGTGAATAAAACAGTCTTTTTTTATCAACTTCTTTGTCCTATGTCATGGAAGTGTGCGTCCCTCCAACAGAAATGTCAATCAACTCCGGGTGGGGGAACCAGGAGTGAATGCAGCTAGGTACACAGATGTTAAATCTATCTGGGTCTTGATTCCACTAGGATTTTCCATGGAGTTAGCTAACTTGTATTAGCTATCCTGATGTAAAATTATAACTATTTTTAAAATTAAAGAAAATAGCCCATATTTAGTGGGCAGGTTAATTTAGCAGATTTCCTCAAGACTTGACATGACCTCAATCACTGTTCTATAGTCCAAATGAATTTGGAGCATCACATTTAAGCTTTTCTTCACACTGCAAAGCAGCTGTTAGTCACCAGGTTCCCCCTAGGGACAGACGGGGAAGACACCCACAAAACACATCTCTTCCCGCCTATTGCATTCTCCACACCTGAGAAGACAAAATGACACAATTGTTTAACTTTGATGGAGGGGTCCTGCCCTAAGGAGTTTGGTTAGTAAGATGGCTGAAACGTGTTTAGAAAAATTTGCTTTGCAACTAAAATAATTTCTTAAGTATGTGTTAGTAAGCATTTTATCTTTATTTTTCTTGTAGCCTATTATGATTGTTATGCCTCAGTGACTGTACGCATATAGGAATACAGGTTTAAGTTTGTATGCATATAAAATCTCTCTTTGTAGTTGATAAACTATATGTAACTCTATATAAGTTGGTGTGTTTAAACTGATGTTTCTGAATAACTATTTGAAATAATCTTACATATTATTCTCTTAAAGGTTTATTGGACTTCAAATATTGTGTACTGTCCAGAAGATACATTTCTGGGGAAATCTGGGACTGGGGGCGTATTGGGGGGTCACCGTGCAGTATAAGCAGGGCTGGGAAGAGACAGAGTGTAACCCGAGTGTGGCTGGCAGGCTGCTGTTACACACACACACACACACACACACACACACTCAGGGTGTGGCTTGCATGCTGGAAGGCTGTTCGTGAGCGGCCCAGGTGGGAACTACTTCAGCAAGGCATTGTAAGGCACCCAGGATTTCAGGGCAGGGGTAATACAGCTACTCATGAGGCTGGATTGTACCCTGGTATGTCACAGCTCTACAGGACGTTACTCCTGACGTCATCTCCTAGCTAAGCCTGTGGTTTGGGAAATGCTGTCCCTAACTATGGCGATGTGGAAATAAAAGTGTGTTTTCGTTGACTTCACCCCTCAGCAGGAACTGCAACTGTGTGTGAAATATAATCAGCGTTGAAGCTGAGAGAGCTGCAGGAAAATAAATAACTATTTTTGCTTAGAAACCCCATCTCAGGTAGCTAACAGAGATTGACCTAAACTTATGTCTAGTTCCTAACTGACACCTGTGCCACCAGTTTAAAGGAATAAACTGGCCATGTTTGCAGAAGCTATTCCTGACTAGCACTGCTGAGATTTTGGGTGGTTTGCTAAACGATTCTACTCCAGGGAAGTGTACTTTTAGCATGGTGAAGGATTTGGCAAGAACTCAGATAGAAATAGCAGGCGCCCAGCTGTTGGTCCCCAAATACCCAGTTCTGTACCCCACATACGGTACATCCCAAAGACCCAGCTCCAAACATGCACTCCAAACCCAAGCAGACTCATGATTCCTAACTCCAGCCATTCCTCCAACCCCAGCTCTGAACCGCCAGATACACCCGCCCCAAGCTGCAACGGTCCCCTCACACTCAGGGCATAGCCTGGGCTGCAAGATCTGCACCAATTCTAGGCCCTGATTTCCTCTTTCAGCTCCCTGGACCCAGCCACTCCCTGGCTCAGTTTCACTGACCCTGCAGCAGAGGCTGCTCCTCTCTGTACTGTCTGGGATACTTGTCCACCCTGTCCTACTGCAGCCGTGGGCAGCCCCCTCTCAGGTCTGTGGGGGAGCTCAGGGACCTATGTTTGAGCTATTGAAGTCCTCAACTTGTGGTTTAAAGACTTCAAGGTGCAGAGAATCCTCCAGCAAGTGACCTGTGTCCCACGCTGCAGAGGAAGGTGAAAAAAACCCCAAGGCCTCTGACGATCTGCCCTGGAGGAAAATTCCTTCCTGACCCCAAATATGGCGATCAGCTAAACCCTGAGCATGTGGGCAAGACTCACCAGCCAGGCACCCAGGAAAGAATTCTCTGTAGTAACTCAGATCCCACCCCATCTAACATCCCATCACAGGCCATTGGGCATATTTACCGCTAATAGTCAAAGATCAATTAATTGCCCAAATTAGGCTATCCCATCATACCATCCCCTCCATAAACTTATTAAGCTTAGTCTTGAAGCCAGATATGTCTTTTGCCCCCACTGCTCCCCTTGGAAGGCTGTTCCAGAACTTCACTCCTCTGATGTTTAGAAACCTTCGTCTGATTTCACGTCTAAACTTCCTGATGGCCAGTTTATATCCATTTGTTCTTGTGTCTACATTGGTACTGAGCTTAAATAATTCCTCTCTCTCCCTGGTATTTATCCCTCTGATATATTTATAGAGAGCAATCATATCTCCCCTCAGCCTTCTTTTGGTTAGGCTAAACAAGCCAAGCTCTTTGAGTCTCCTTTCATAAGACAGAGGCTTTCCATTCCTCAGATCATCCTAGTAGCCCTTCTCTGTACCTGTTCCAGTTTGAATTCATCCTTCTTAAACATGGGAGACCAGAACTGCACACAATATTCCAGATGAGGTCTCACCAATGCCTTGTATAAAGGGAATAAAACCTCCTTATCACTACTGGAAATACCTCACCTGATGCATCCCAAAACTGTATTAGCTTTTTTCACAGCCATATCACATTAGCGGCTCATAGTCATCCTGTGATCAACCAACACTCCGAGGTCCTTCTCCTCCTCTGTTACTTCCAAGTGATGCATCCCCAATTTATAACTAAAATTCTTGTTATTAATCCCTAAATGCATGACCTTGCACTTTTCACTATTACATTTCATCCTATTATTATTACTCCAGTTTACAAGGTCAACCAGATCTTCCTGTAGGATATCCCGGTCCCTCTTTATATTGGCAATACCTCCCAGCTTTGTGTCATCCACAAACTTTATTAGCACATTGCCACTTTTTGTACCAAAGTCAGTAATAAAAAGATTAAATAAGATTGGTCCCAAAACCGATCCCTGAGGAACTCCACTAGTAACCTCCTTCCAGCCTGACAGTTCACCTTTCAGTATGACCCGTTATAGCCTCCCCTTTAACCAGTTCTTTATCCACCTTTCAGTTTTCATATTGATCTCCATCTTTTCCAATTTACTAATAATTCCCCATGAGGAACCGTATCAAATGCCTTACTGAAATCGAGGTAAATTAGATCCACTGTGTTTCCTTTGTTTAAAAAATCTGTGACCTTCTCAAAGAAGGAGATCAGGTTGGTTTGGCACGATCTACCTTTTGTAAAACCATGTTGTATTTTGTCCCAATTACCATTGACCTCAATGTCCTTAACTACTTTCTCCTTCAAAATTTTTTCCAAGACCTTGCATACTACAGATGTCAAACTAACAGGCCTGTAGTTACCCAGATCACTTTTTTTTTCTCCTTTCTTAAAAATAGGAACTATGTTAGCAATTCTCCAGTCATACGGTACAACCCCTGAGTTTACAGATCCATTAAAAATTCTTGCTAATGGGCTTGCAATTCCATGTGCCAGTTCCTTTAATATTCTTGGATGAAGATTATCTGGGCCCTCCGATTTAGTCCCATTAAGCTGTTCGAGTTCGGCTTCTACCTCGGATGTGGTAATAGCTACCTCCATATCCTCATTCCCATTTATCATCCTACCATTATCCCTAAGCTCCTCATTAGCCTCATTAAGACTGAGGCAAAGTATTTGTTTAGATATTGGGCCATGCCTAGATTATCCTTAACCTCCACTCCATCCTCAGTGTTTAGCGGTCCCACTTCTTCTTTCTTTGTTGTCTTCTTATTTATATGGCTAAAGAATCTTTTACTATTGGTTTTAATTCCCTTTGCAAGGTCCAACTCTACATGGCTTTTGGCCTTTCTCACTTTATCCCTACATGTTCTGACTTCAATAAGGTAGCTTTCGTTGCTGATCCTTCCCATCTTCCACTCCTTGTAGGCTTGCTGCTTTTTCTTAATCACCTCTCTGAGATGCTTGCTCATCCAGCTTGGTCTACAACTCCTGCCTATGATTTTTCCCCCCTTTCTTGGGATGCAGGCTTCTGATAGTTTCTGCAACCTTGCCTTGAAGTAAATCCAGGCCTCCTCTGCCTTTAGATCCACAAGTTCTCCAGTCCAATCCACTTCTCTAACTAATTTCCTTAATTTTTTAAAGTTAGCCCTTTTGAAATAAAAAACCCTAGTCACAGATCTATTTTTGTTTATCCTTCCATTTAGTTTGAACTGAATTAGCTCATGATCACACGAACCAAGGTTGTCCCCTACAACCATTTCTTCTATGAGGTCCTCAAAACCAAATCTAAAATGGCATCCCCTCTTGTTGGTTCAGCAACTACTTGGTGAAGGAATCCATCAGCTATCGCATCCAGGAAAATCTGAGCCCTATTATTACTACTAGCACTTGTCCTCCAGTCTATATCTGGGAAGTTAACGTCTCCCATGATCACACAATTCCCATTAGTGTTTATTTCATTAAAAACATTAAAAAGGTCTCTATCCATATCCAAATCGGATCCTGGCGGTCTATAGCACACCCCAGGCACTACCTCAGGGGAGGCTCTAGTAGCTTTCTTCTCAATGTGATTTTTACCTGGGGTCTCACTGTCTCTAAGCTAAAACAAAGTCCGAAGTTCTCACTGGAGTTGTGAAAGAGTCCATGTTTTCTCTCAGCGTTTCCACGATTTCTAAAACATGCATTCTTGGAATGAAGGGCCTTTTCCACGCAGCACTGGAACTTCCAGGGGCAGTGCTGCACTCTGATTGGCAGAGGGTGGTAGAGGGAGCTCTTAGAGGGGTCACACGACTCTCTTCTGGGTAGGTCACCCTGCCCCAGAACTCCCCCCAGTTGGTCAAATCCACTCTCGGGGAGGTCTTCTGCAGCTGAAACCCATCCTGATTGGTAGAGGGCAGTGGGAGGAGTTCTTAGAGGGGTCACACGATCCACTTCCTGGTGGATCACCCTGCCCCGGAACACCCCCTGATTGGTCAAATCTCCTCTCGGGTTGGTCCTATGTGGAGCAAAACCCATCCTGATAGGTAGAGGATGGTGGGAGGAGTTCTTAGAGGGGTCACATGACACCCTTTGCTTGCGGTCATGTGTCCGTCTTGACCCCAGAAGTAATACCCCTGGAGGGGCAGGTCTTAGGGTGACAGGTGCACGGGGCCTGAGGGGTCAGGGGATGGGGCCTACATCTGATTGATGGTAGGGCCCTTATATTACTCACAGTGTTTGATAAGTGGATAGAAAGTTATCACCACCCCTGCTGGACATTCACACAGGCAGAGGGAGCCCTGGGGGATGTTGCTTTAACAGCAGATTGGAAGGCATGGAGGGGCCAAAACATTTAAGAAGTTTCCATTCACAGTCACTAGCAAATAATGGCCACCGGGGACCCACCGCACAGGTGGCTACATCATAGCATTGTGGGAAGCAACTCTTCATAAAGACCATTTGTCATGCGGGTTGGGATACTTCTGGACCCACGCTGCACTCAGTGTGAACTCCTCATCCCAGGCCATCTGGAGAAAAGAGAAGGGTCCAGCCAACTCTCCTGTTAGTAACTGGGAACTACTGATCCCCAAAGGTGAAGGCCTTTGGCTTTGATGTGTATTAAATATGTGGCTGGTCTCTCTCATCCGCAAATGTTTTAACGGAGATTAAATGGGGACCAAATGATTCTCAAAGGAGAGGGGAAAGATGTTCATTGGGCGATTTAACCCCCTGCAACCTTCAGGATGGAGAATGACTCAGGGCAACAGGTTCCCTCCACAAAAAGAGAAGTTGCTGGGATTTAAAAACACGGGAAAGCCCCTAAACCTGAGAAGATTTTCAATTGTCATTTGATAATTACATAGAAAGAGGAAAACCTGAGATATGAGAGCAATGTTCAGAAATGGAAGAGAAAAGAGTGGAAATCAGAGGAATTTTGGACCCATGTTTGCAATTTAGAGAGGAAAGTGGAAAATCTGAGGGATTTTTTATCAGTTGTTGATAAGAGGTAAAAACAGTGTATTTCATATCAATATTTGATAAATCAATAGATAGAAAAGGGGCAATATTTGCAAAGATTTTATATTCACATTCAAGAATTTGTGAAAAGGGCTAAAACTGAGGTTTTGTGTTAGTTTTTAATAATTAGAAAGAGAAAAATCTCAGGGCATATTAAATTAATAATAGATAACTGGAGAGAAAGTGAGGCAAAATTGTGGAGTATTTTATATCCATCATTGATATTGGTAGAGAAATCAGTCACGCGCTACGCATTTGATAATATGAGAGAAAACCACCGAGATCTGAGGGAATTCTATATTGATATTAAATAACTAAGGGGAAAGAGGGGAATGTTTGAAGGGAATTTATATGACTGGCCAATACATAAACAGAAAGTAATGGTTTCCCGCACTGCCATCATTCACATGGGTAGCAGGGAGCCCTTTGAGAAGCAACTTTAAGAAGGCAAGGGGGGGGGGGGGATGGAGCAGTCAGGAGGCACAACCCTGCTCCTGTTCACACCCACTGGGCTAGGAGTCACAAGGGTGGTGGTGACAACATCTCCTCCTCTCGCTGGGTGTTGCCTGGGACTCTAGTCTGTGGGCAAGCTCAGAGGTTTGCCCCAGATGTCCTGGGTGACCTTAGTCTCGCTGTGCCCTGGTTCCCCTCCTGTACAATGGGGTAAGAACTCTGCCTCACAGGGGTTTGATGTGGCTAAATATGCTAATGGTTGTGAGGTGAGAAGCCTATAAGAGGCCCATAGAGAGGTTTGCAATGGGGGAGCCACGCGGGACGGGAGAAGGGGGATTTCTACACAGACGGGGATGGGGAAGGGGAGCTCTGCAGGGATGATGGGGGTTGAGGGGCCGGGGCGGGGGAGGATGCCTGGGTGGGAAGGGAGTTGAATAGAATTTGCTGCTGTTTCTCCTTTTCCGCCCCTGCAGGGTTCTCCGGGTGGGGTGTGAACAGGAGCAGGGCGGCTCCTCCTGACCCAGTTTTTTCTTTAAACTGTTCTGGCTGAAAACCCTAGGCCCAATCCAGCTCCCATTGAAGCCTGTGGCCAATCTCCCCTTGTGATGCCAGGGTTGCAGCCAGCTGGCAGGGGGTGAGGAGGTCGAATGGGGGCTTGTTTTCCCCCTGTGCCGGCTCTCCCTGCTCCCCACCGGCAGACACTGGCTCTGCCTCTCCCATCACTTTTGTACGTATCTGAGGAGCTGAGGGTGGCCTTGGGGGCCTCTTCCTGCCTCCATGGCCAATAGCAGCATGTTGACCCTTGTTGGTTCCAAAGTGCCTTGCGCTCCCTGCTCAGCTGGCAGAAGGAGGAGGGGGCGTCTGAGGGTCAGGCAGGCGGCGGGGTGCAAACAGGGAGCAGGAGCTGGGCAGGGGCTGCAGACAGGACTCGGGGGTGGGGCAGAGACTCTGAGGGGTCAGGGCAATGGGATGGGGGGAGGAAAGGCGGGTGTAGCTGACATTCTGGGTGCTGGTGAGGTAGTGGAGGGAGACTCAGGGGCTTTGCTGCTGGGGATGTGTCTGCTTAATGAACCAGGTGCAGCCATAAACTCCACTGCTCTGCTGGGAGCCTTTGGTCAGCACCATTGCTCTAGCACAGGGTGAGGATGGAGTGAGTGGGGGGTGGGGCCTCTGAGAAGGGGGGGAGGGGCGAGGCCTCGGACAATGGTTGGGGCTAGGGTAGGGTTACCATATTTTAATAAAAAAAAAGGAGGACACTCCACGGGGCCCCGGCCCCGCCCCAACTCCGGCCCGGCTCGGCTCGGGCCCTGGGGCCCTAGTTCCGGCCGAGCGCACCGGCCCCGGCCAAGCACCCCCAACCCCGGCCGAGCACCCCCGGCCCTAGCGACTCCAGCTCGGCTCGGGCCCCGGGGCCCCGGCCGAGCAGCTCCGGCCGGCGGCCGAGCATCCCCAGCCCTGGTCCCAGCGGCTCCGGCCCAGCTCGGCTCGGGCCCTGGTTCCGGCCGAGCAGCTCGGGCCCGGCCCCGGCCCTGGTTGAGCGGCGCCGGCTCCAGCGGCTCTGGCTCCGGCCCCAGCGGCTCCAGCCCGGACCCAAGCCCCAAGACCCCTCCCTATTTTCCCGGACATGTCCGGCTTTTTGGCAATTCCCCCCGGACGGGGATTTGAGGACCAAAAAGCCGGACATGTCCGGGAAAATCCAGACGTATGGTAACCCTAGGCCCTAGGGGTGTTTGGTTTTGTGCGATCAGAGAGTTGGCAACTCTAGTGCTAATCATCAGCAGTGAGCAAAGGAACTGCCAGGGCCACACCCCCACCAGGGAGAGAGAGAGCAAGGAAGCGGGGTGGGAGGGTGTCTCATTTGTCTCCTCTCCATGGCCCACCCTGAGAGAGGCCTCACAGCAACTCCTTCCAGGGCCGTGCCCCTCAGTGCTGGGTACCTCGGGTGGGATTAGCTCTTTGAGAGGAAAAAGGACATTAGCAGTTCCTGCTCCAAAGCACCAGGAGAAATATTATTGGCTAGCAGCCAAGAACCCGCAATTTCTGTCCCCTTGTTTCTTCTCTGCCAGAGCCCCCTGCCCCATCTCGGGCACCAGCGCCTCTCCCAGGGGACCACACACCCAGTCGGTGCCCTGGCTCTGCCCAGGCAGCCTCCCAGCAGGGTACACTCAGAAATGTGGGCCCCAACTACAAAACTTACTCCAGTTTTACCCCAATGCAGGGGCGGCACCAGCTTGTTCCCGGTGGGCAGGCTAAGGTGTGGGGGGTCTGAGCTGAGCCTTACCCCTCCCTCACCACAAGGCCCCACCCCTGAACCTCTTCCCTAGCCCACTTGGAGGCCGGAGCTGGACAGTTCGCGGCGCTGCCTTGGGGTCGGGAGCAGGGAGCAGCGACCGCAGGGGCAGTGCCCAGGAGCCCCGGCCGGAGTGGGTCAGTCCAGGTCACTGTGGGCAGCCCCAGTCCGGATCCTCCATCTGCTCTGGGTGGTGCCGCCGGGCCGGTGGGGACACGGGCCAGGGGCTGCTCTCGGGTCCCCCGGCCCCCACCTGGCTTATTCCTGCGCCGCTGCTGGAGCTCAGCGCCGACCAGCAACTGCAGTTCTCTCGACTCTTGGAGAGCAGCAGCTGCTACGGGGTGGGGGAAGGGCTGAGACAAATTTTGGGGTGGCCTGAGCCCCTGCAAGTCCACCCCCAGCACCGCCCCTGCCCCAACACCCCCAAACTGCCTGCTTTTCATGTGCAATAAGTAGGGCCCTACTGAATTCACGGCTATGAAAAACGCGTCACAGACTGTCTGTGAAATCTGGTCTTTTATGTGCTTTTAGCCTACACTATACAGATTTCAAGGGGGAGAGCAGCGTATCTCAAATTGGGGGTCCTGACCCAAAAGGGAGTTGCGGGGGGGGTGTCGCGGTATTGCTACCCTTACTTCTGTGCTGCCTTCAGACTGGGCGGCTGGAGAGTGGGGGAAGTTTAGGTTGGATATTAGGAAAAACTTTTTCACTAGGAGGGTGGTGAAGCACTGGAATGGGTTACCTAGGGAGGTGGTGGAGTCTCCTTCCTTAGAGGTTTTTAAGGTCAGGCTTGACAAAGCCCTGGCTGGGATGATTTAGTTGGGAATTGGTCCTGCTTTGAGCGGGGGGTTGGACTAGATGACCTCCTGAGGTCCCTTCCAGCCAGCCAATGCAGTGATGTGATATTTTGGGGTAGATCAGTGGTTTGAGCATTGGCCTGCTAAACCCAGGGTTGTGAGCTCAATCCTTGAGGGGGCCATTTAGGGATCTGGGGCAAAAATCTGTCTGGGGATTGGTCCTGCTTTGAGCAGGGGGTTGGAGTAGATGACCTCCTGAGATCTCTTCCAACCCTGATATTCTATGACTATGATATGAGGTTAGATCAGCCCATTGATGTGATATGGGGAGGATACCAGGTTAGGTGGGCCCATTGGCTTGCTTTATGGAGCGTCCTATCCCCCCCAGCCGGCCCTGCCCCTCCTGGCCCCTTCCCCCACCGGAGCCCAGAGCGCCCACCCGTGGTCACTAGCCTCTCCCCCCAGCATGCTCAGCGGGCAGCACATGCCTCCTCCCAGTCCACCTGTGACCCCCAGGCCCTAAATGCTGGGTGGGCAGGCCGCGCACGGCCCCTCCAGCTCCCAAGTGCTGGGCAGGCAGCATCCAGCCCTTCCCAAGCACATGGTGGGCAGCGCCAGGCACCCCCCAGCCCTGGGCACCTCAAGTCCCGGCCACAGGCTGTCCGTGGCCACCTAGCCCTAGCCCCAGAACACTTCCCTGAGGAGGAGCCGTCAGCCTGCCTGGGCTGGGGCCAAGGGGGAAGGGCGAGCAGGAGGGGGCCTTCTGGGCAGGGCTACACTGGGCTGTTTGGGGAGGCACAGCCAGGACTCCTGGGTTCTATTCCCAGCTTGGGAGGGCAGTGGGTGTCTAGTGGTTAGAGTGGGGGTTGAGAGCCAGGATTTCTGGGTCCCACCTCTAGCTCTGGGGAGGGAGTGGGGTCCAGTCGTGGTGCTGGGGGTGTGGCAGCACCCCCTGGCTTGAAGTGGTTTCCATCCTGTACAGAGTTTAGTTTTGTTCAATGGCTCTCAGCACCTCCCAGTATAAAAATTGTTCCAACGACACTGGGTCTAGTAGTTAGAGCAGGAGAGGCTGGGAGCCAGGCATGGGCGGCGGGGATAAGAGGCCAGGGGAGGCATCTGGCCCGTGCTCTGCCCAGAGGCCCTGTGCCCGCTCGACCTCTTCCCCCAAGGCCCCATCCTCACTCCGCCCTTTCCCAAGTTCCCATCCGCCCACATGGGGGCCTCAGGGAGGGGGCAAAGAGGTGCAAGTGGCGGAGGCCTTGGGGGAAGAGACGTGAGAGGTGGGAAGAGGTGGGCGGGGGGCCTCACAGGAGTGTGCCGAGAGGGTCTGAGGGTGGAGTGTGGGTGGAGCTTCGGCAGGAGGAGGCTGAGCGGGAGCGGGCGTTGGGGCAGGGCCGCAGTCCGGGCTTGCCTAGCCTCCCCAAATGGAGGAGTCCCATGCTGTCCATGGAGCCAGGACTCCTGGGTTCTAATCTTGGCTCTCCCACAGACTCCCAATCTGACCTGGCACAGGCCATATCGCCCTCCCTGGTGCCTCAGTTTCCCCTATGTGTGAGACGGGTACCAGTGTGAATGGATGCAAAGCCGTGGAGAACCTAGTCCCTTCTCCCGGAGTCTCCTCGGTAGCCCTGGGTAAGCAGCCAACTGCTCCAGACCCTGGATGAGGTATGGACAGGCCAGGGCTGAGGGCTAGATCTGAGGAATGGAAAGAATAAATCCACCCTTATCCGACCCCACCCCGGGGTACATGGCTGGGAGGCTGGTGTTGCAGGGGGCAGGGAGCTCTGCCTCCTCCTGGAGCCCTCGCGGGGGAGAAGGGGGTGATTCCCCGGCTTGATTGCTGATGGCGGGGTTGGGATGGGGGGCACTGACAGATTGTGGTCTCATCTCAGTGGGGATGGAGATGGAGCACGGCCTGCTGGGAACTGATGTCTCCTCTGTATGTGGGAGGGTGACACTGGGACAAATTGTGGGACCCCTGTCCTCCCCCCGCCCCCCGGGACAAGGGAGGGGCCTCTTAGCCTTGCCTGCTCTTCTCTCCTTCACTAGGATCTCCTTTACCAGCACAGGCCCACCTTCCTCAATGCCAGTAGCTTCAACTTCTGGTGAGTGGAGTGGCCGGGGAGTGGGGGCCTCTCAAGCCCACTACGGGGAGCAGGGGCCGGGGCACTAGAGGGGAGAGGATGAGAGAGGGGGGCAAGGGCTGTGACAGGGCGAGGTGGGGTTGAAGAGATGTGTTGGGGGGGTAGAGCTGGGACTCAGGGAAGGAATGGGACAAGCTGCAGGAAGAAAGCCTAGAGAGGGGGGATGCCACGGGGCGGGTGCTGGGGGGGATGGGAAGCTGCAGGGGAGGGGAGACGGCCAGGGGGAGGTATTGGGGAGGCCGTAGGGAGGAATGCTCAAGAGGCAGTAGGCACGGGTGGTAGGCACGGGTGGGAGCTCATACGAGGTTGGGGTGTCAGGCCATTGCGGTTCTCCTTGTGAATGCCACCAGGCTCCAGGGAACCCCACGGCTGGCAGATCCCCCTGCCTCCCAGCCTTGATTCCCAGCATGTAGCCTGGAAGGTGCGGGGGGGGGATGTGACTGCCTCAGGGGCATTTACCCCACTCCCACCCCAGGAGGGAAGTGTGGCAGAAGCACAGGACCTGCACTGGGAGCGTGGAAGCCTTGAGCTCCCCCAGCAAGTGCTTCGAGGCAACCCTCGCCCTGCGCACCATGTACATCAATGGGTGAGCTGGGCACTGGGCACAGAGTGGACCTGGCAGCCAGGTGGGTGAACAAGAGAGAATAGACATCCTAGAGGGGGTGGGGGGGCACTTCCAAACCCCACCCCACACTCCTTGGGGACAGCAAAGTTCTCATTGGGGCAGGGGCTTGGAGAGGGGTTGGACTCCCTTGGTTATGGGCCAAGGGATTGGGACACCTCAGAGGGCAGGTGGGACTCTGTGGGGGGATCTATCACAAGTAGATCTCTCATGCATGGATCTATAGGGTGGGGATCTATTATTAGGGGATCTTCATCTGAGAGCTCTGTAGTGAGGAGATCTCTAGTAAGGAGATCTCGGTGTTGGAGATCCATAGTGAGGGGATCTCTAGTGAGGGGATCTTGGTGTTGGGGATCTCTAGTGAAGGGATCTCTAGTGAGGGGATCTATCAGTGTTGGGGATCTGTAGTGAGGGGATCTCTCAGTGGTGGGGATGTATAGAGAGAGGCTGAGACAATCTGTAACAGGGGTACAGCTCGCCTTTGGGGATCGATGTACAGTATTGGGGTCTCTTGATCAGGAGATCTATAATGGGGTGATCTGCAGGTCAGCACTTTCTCTCAGGGGGATGATTATGGGGTGAATAGGGACTCTGTCAGGGGGTGGTTCTGCCTATTGCTGAAGGTGGGGCTCCCTCTCTCTGGGCAGTGCTCTATGGGGTGGGGTAGGGGCTCATGGAGGAGACTGGTGGCACTGCAGTGCTGGCATCATGGGGTGATTTTACCTCCCCCCACTCCGGCTGACCCCAATTCATTTCCCTTTCGCACAGAGCGTTCCAGAAAGCCGAGATCCTCCTGTCCTGCAATCACAGCTACCAGGTACCCCCTTGTGCTCCTGCCCCACAGGCTCCCTGGGGCCCCATCCCTGGTGTGAGGGGCTTGGCTCATCCCCCCTTGGGATCCCTAGCCTTTTCTGGCTGGGTTTGCCCTTGGCTGCTGATGGTTTGTGGATGGGGAATTGCTGCCTCCCCCTGTCACCACCCCAGTGTCCTGCTCTCTGATTTATCCCATCCTGCTTCTGCAGCTCCACTCCCTTCAGGAGGCTTTGGTTCCCATCATGGGAAAGGAGCATGAGCTGCAGTGCGTGACCCATGGGCTTTCTTGTGCTCCCCAGGGGCCTGCAGGCGACAGCTGTGGGGCAGAGTAGGGGACACTGAGGATTCTGGATAATAAACAATGGGGCACTGGGTGTGAGCAGGGGCTACAGGGAATTCTGGAAAACAGAGACTGGGGTGCTGGGGTTGGGCAGAGCCCCAGGGGATTCTGGGTAACAGAGAACGGGACACAGGAGTTGTGCAGGAGCAATGGGGGATTGTGGGTGCTGAGGCCAAGCAGGGGTTTGGGGTCACAGAGAATGGGGATGTGGGGCTGGGTAGGGCCGTATGTTTTTGCTGAGCTGAGCTCCTGCTCCACTCCCAGGCCTTCTACACAAGCTATGAGAGGATCTGGCCCTCCTGCAGCAGGGAGTTCCGCAAGTTGATGCATGGCAAAGCTTTTATTTCTGCTCCTCGGTTCTAGGCCTCACCACCCTTCTTCTCTCTCGGTGTGCTGCAGGCCCGCCAGGTCCTGGTGTAGCTCAAGGTCTCTCTCTTCAGCAATTTCTCTGCTGGGTGCCTGGAGGAGGGAACCAGGGATTTCACCCTCTATTGGCCCTGCGAAAACCAGAGACGCATCTTCTACTTCCCTCCAAACCAGAAGAACCCACGGGACCCTCGCCCCTGCTCAGCAGCAGAGAGCCCCTTTGGGAAGGTTCCCTCGGGTAAGGCTGGAAATCAGGGTCCCCGTCACCAGAATAAAGTCCTCCGGAAGGACTGAGTCTGGTGCGAGGGATTATTTTGTTAGCATGGCTTCTGCTACAGAACCACGGCCACCGGCTACACGGCACCCACGCCTCCGGGACACAAAGTGGTTATAAGGGAAACAGATTCCTCCGGCGGAGGCGGTAAAGGGAGGGCGTCCCCCAGACAAACTGGGAAGCTGGGAGGTGGGTGACAGCAAGAAGCCTGGCCCTCAAGGCTGAGACTCACCAACTCATCACAGCAGTGGCTGCACAAAGTACCACCAGATCCCGTGTCTCTGCACCCCCCCTCCCTGCTGCAGCCCTGGTGGTGGGGGGGGGTGTCTGGTCACTGCAGCCCCCCCACCCCAGGGGGGGTCTGGTCACTGCAGCACACTCCCCCCAGCCCCCCCTCCGGTGAGGGGTGTCTGGCTCATTGCGTGCAGCCCCCACCCATCCAAACACGGGGGGAGAGGGGGCGGGGAGAGGGAGCTTTCTTCTTGCGTTCTAATTGGTCAGGGCTCTGTCTCCTCGTCCTATTGGCTGTGTCGGGATGGGCGGAGCTTCCCAGGGCGGGCTTGGGCGTCAGGGGGCCCCGAGGCGCCTCTTGAGCAGCACGTGGAGCGGCCTGGAGCGCGAGAGGGTAAAAGTGGTGGGGGCCCCCCTCAAATACACCCCAGCCCCCCCCGCTTTCCACCCCCTCCTCTTCTAGCCCCCCCGCCCCTAATACCTCCCATCCTGCCCCTCTTCTACCTCCTGCCCCCAAATGCCTCCCATCCTGCCCCCCTTCTACCCCCCGCCCCCAAATACCTCCCCCTCTTCTACCTCCTGCCCCCAAATGCCTTCCCCCCATCTCTTCTAGCCCCCACCCCCGAATACCTCCCATCCTGCCTCTCGTCCCCTAATGCCTCCCATCCTCCCCCC
>NC_048313.1:386566-437552 GCF_013100865.1 Trachemys scripta elegans | reverse complement strand
CCTCCCATCCTCCCCCCTCTTCTACCCCTGCCTCCAAATGCCATCGTCCCCCCTCTTCTACCCCCTGCCCCCTTCTACCCTCTGCCCCAAATACCTCCCATCCCTCCCCCTCTTCTACCCCCCACTCCCAAATATCTCTCATCCTCCCCCCTCTTTTGCTCCTCAAATACCTCCCCCCTCTTCTACCCCCTGCTCCCCAAATACCTCCCATCCCCCATCTCTTCTGGCCCCCTGCCCCAAATACCTGCCCCCCAAATATCTCCCAGACCCCTCTTCTAAACCCCTCCCCCCAAAATCTTCCACCCTCCTCCTCTTCTACCCCCTGCCCCAAATACCTCCCACGCCTCCTCTTCTAGCCCCCCACCCCAAACATCTTCCATCATCCCCCTCTTCTTGCCCCTTGTCCCCAATAGTTCCCACCCCCCTCTGCCCAAATACCTCCCATCCTCCTTGTCTTCTAAGTCCTCTCCCCCAGTTCCTCCCCCTCTTTTAGCCCCTGCCCCTAAAATTACTCCCCCTCTTCTAGCCCCACCCCCCAAATACCTCCCACCCTGTCTTCTAGCTACCTTCCTCCAAATACCTCCCATCCTCTCTCCTCTTCTAGCCCAACAAATACCTCCCAATCTCCCCTCTTCTAGCCCCCATCATCCTTCCTCTAGTCTCCATCCCCTCCTCTAGCCCCCAGCCCTACCTCTAACCCCTCCTAACACCTACCCTGACCCCCCAGCACTCCCTCTAGACCCTCCCAAATACCATGACCCCTCCACTTCCTCCATTTTTAGACCCCCCCCAACACCTGCCTTGACCCCCTCTCCCTCTATATCCCCCAACACCTACCCTGATCTCTAACATCCTTTCCTGTAGCCCAGGGGTTTTCAACCTTTTTCATTTGCGGACTCCCAAAACATTTCAAAGGGAGGTGCGGACTGCTTTGGAAATCTCAGATGTACTCTGCAGACCCCCAGGGAGCTGCGTACCATAGGTTGAAAACCACTGATCCAGGACTCCCTTCTTGCCCCCAAACATCTACCCCAGCACCTCTGTCCTCTAGACCCCCTGCCCACCCGCTTTCCTCCTCTAGCCTTCAGAGATGAAAGGAACCAGAAAGGTTCCCGAGAGCTGGGTGGGCGAATGTGTTGCCCTCTCCACAGGCTGGCTGGACCATCCGAATAAATAATCCCTCCCCAATTGTAATCTCAGCTCCTACCCTAATTTGTCTCTGGCGCTAATTCTGCTTCCTCTGATTCCTTCCCTGCTAAACCTGCCTGTTCCTTTTACCCTGGCAATAAACCTCCCCCCCTCTAACCCCACCTCCTTCCCTAATCTGTTTCTGGCACTAATCCCACCTTCTCCTACAACCCCCTGCTCCCCAGGACCCATCTCTAATCCTGCCCCCTCCTCTAATCCCCTCCCTGTGGTGCTAACTCCGCTTCCCCTGCCTGGCTCTAACCTCCTAATCTCCCCCAGATCTTATCCCAGCCCCTGGTCCCCTCCTAGCTCCCCCACTCCCTGTTCTGCTGTCTGACCCATGGCTGGGCTCTTGCTCCGTTCAGCTGGCATGGAAGGGGTTCCACCAGAGGGTCACGGAAATCCCCGGCTGGTGACTTCGCTCTGGCTCCAGCCCTTGTCCCCGTGGGAGTGCCTGGCCTCGGAGGGGAAGGATCCCTGGCCCGAGCCCGGCTCTCCAGGTTGCGCCTCCTGGCCAGGGGGTGCGGCTGTGCAGGGGGCAGCTGGTGGGCATCAGTTGGGTTGAGCAAATATCAGGGCTGGATTAAGCCAGTCCGGAGTCCTAGGTGCATCATGGCATTGGGCTCTGATCCCCTTGCTGTGTCTCTGCCCCACCTGAAGTGAGAGGTGGTGAGGCTCCCCTCCCCGAGAGGCAGGGGCATTGGTATGGGGCCCTATCCCCGGGAGTGGCAGCAGACCCTCTCTTCTCTGGGGCGGCTGGGCTGACAGCCCTTGCAGGGGGCCATACTACCCCCAGCAGCTGGGGAATGTCTGCTGGGGTGTGGACAGGCACTCTCCCCCTCCTGTCACACACAGCTCTCAGGGGGGGTGGGCTTGGCCAGGCCCCCTGGAGCAGTAGAGCTGGGAGTCAACACCCAGTGAAGCTGAGGCAGTTCCCCCACACTCCGTGATAGGCTCAGGCTCTCGGTGGGCTCAGGCTCTCGGCAGACTCAGGTAGCGCTGGTCACATCCCGAGCAGTTCCCACCTTGTAGCCATGGGCTCAGGCTCTCAGCAGACTCAGGCAGCGTCGGTCACATCCCAAGTACCTCCCCCCTTGCAGCCATGGGCTCAGGCAGCATTGTCACCTCAGTTACGCTCGGGTTCCATTTTTTTGAGCTTTTCTTGCTAACCACAAGAACGGTATTTTGCTTCTGGGTGCAAGGCGAGATCCCGCTGGGGTCTCGTGACTCTGGGGGCCTCTGCCATCCCCCCTGGTGGTTTGGGGACAGGCTGGCACATGGCAGGGAGCTCCCAGTACAGTTTAACCAGACGAGACTGAGATGTGGACCCTGTTAGTAAGCGGGGGGAGCCATGGTAGGTGAGTGGGGCGGGCGTGTGGCTGCAGGTTGGAGGGAAAGCTGGACATCATGGCGTAGTGTGGGGTTGGATGGATGGATGATGTGGCATAGTGGAGGGTGAGGATGGGGGTGTGGCTGGCTGGATGGCATGGCCTAGCGTGGGGGGCCAGGAGGTGGGGTACAGGGGGTGGCTGGATGGCTTTGTATGGGGTGGGCAGTGAGGTTGGGCTGCAGTGGGTTTAGTTGGAGAGACTCATGCCTGCATTTCCAACCGTGTGCCAATATCCATCCCTGGTGTCAGTCCCCCTGGAGAGCCCTTGTCTGGGCCCATTCCGCCCTGGGAGTGGCCGTTCCAGAGGACGTGCGCCAGAAACCCCAGGGTGCCGCTCAGCCGGTGCGCCCCGAGCCAGCTGCTCCATATGGAGATGGTGAACCCAGGTGAGTGTGACGGTGACTCCGAGCAGAGCCGCACTGGGCAGCTGGCCCCATAAAGCCAGGTGGGGACCCCAGACTCCCCAGCCTGTGCTGATAATGCTCAGCAGCAAAGATCTTTAATCTCTCGGGAGTTGGTGGCTAAGCTGGGAGTAGAACCCAGGCATCCTGGTTCCCAGCCCTCCCCCGACCCCGCTCTAAGCACTAGACCCCACTCCCCTCTGAGAACCAGGGAATAGAACCCAGGCATCCTGGTTCCCAGCCCTCCCCCTGACCCCGCTCTAAGCACTAGACCCCACTCCCCTCTGAGAACCGGGGAATAGAACCCAGGAATCCTGGTTCCCAGCCCCCGGCTCTAACCAGTCGACCCCACTCCCCTCCCAGAACTGGGGAATAAAACCCAGGAATCCTGGTTCCCAGCCCTCCTCCTGACCCCGCTCTAAGCACTAGACCCCCCCACACCCCTCCGAGAACCGGGGAATAGAACCCAGGCATCCTGGTTCCCAGCCCCCTGCTCTAACCAGTAGACCCCACTCCCCTCTGAGAACCGGGGAATAGAACCCAGGAATCCTGGTTCCCAGCCCCCTGCTCTAACCACTCGACCCCACTCCCCTCCCAGAACTGGGGAATAGAACCCAGGAATCCTGGTTCCCAGCCCCCTGCTCTAACCACTCGACCCCACTCCCCTCCCAGAACTGGGGAATAGAACCCAGGGGTTCTGCCTTGTGCAGGGGATGCTCTGGTGCTCCCTAAAGCGACCGCTCCCCCTGCCCCTTGCGATTGGCGGCACTTTCTCTCGTCCTATAGCCTCAGAGCAGCGGCCAGAGGCCAATTTCCTGAGACCTCCAGTCACAGGCAAGAGCCAGGTGCCCCCAGGCAGCCCTGTCGGGCCCCACCGGGCCCAGTCCTGGGGGTCCCCCTAACTCATCTCCCCCAGCCGTGCCCAGGCCTGGGCATCCCTGTCCCATCACGCTGCTTCCCATGCCACGTGCCCTGTCCAACCCCATTGCGTCGCTCTGAACCCTGCCCTCTCCCAGGCCTTCTCCTCTGGCCTGTCATGCCACATGCTTCTGTGGCCAGTTCCTGATTTCCCCCCCTCCCGGATCTCCATTGTGTCACTCCCCGAACCGTGTGCCTGATCTGACCCTGTCGCACTGCTCCCCCCAGCGTGCCCCATCCCCCCAGCTCCCTGCATGCCTGGTTTGATCCCGTCTCACTGCTCCCCCTGGTGTGCCCAATCCCTGTGCTGCTGCCCCCGGGTGCCCAGTCTGATTCCGTCGCACTGCCCCCCCTCTGACCCCCACCTGGCATAAGGGGGTTACACTGACGCCCATCACTGCAGCGTCTGGGCCGAGTCACTCGATGCCCAGGGACCAGATCTGCTCTCTTCACACTGCCCGTCCCCCTGCTGCAGAAAACGTGTTCTCCCACGTGCATCGTTGTGCGGCCCTCACCAGTGACACCTTCGATCGGCTCCTGGCAGGGGACCCGCAGTACTGGAGCTGTAAGAGCAGCGTGGCAGCCTTCATCCTGGAGCGAGGTGAGGAGCATCTGGCTGGCCAGGCCCTGCCTGCCCCCCCACTTCCCCACAAGGCTGGATGGCTGCAGGAGAAGCTCACCCTTCCCCTGGCACCTGGAAGGAACCTGTTGAGCAGATGCAGCCGGGCAGCTGATGGCCTGCAGGGGGCTGACCCAGGCATTGCGGTGTGTGTTGGACAGAGGTGGCGCTCTCCCCGGCAGGGGAGATGCACCCAGCCCTGTGGGGTGGGAGGTTGGGGTGTATGGACTGGGGAGAACCCTCCGCAGATGAAAGAACAAATGGGTGGCTGATCATAAATGGGTTGGTGCGTTCCCTGGTGCTTGGAGCCAGGACTCCTGGGTTCTATCCCCAGTTTTCAGAGGGGAGTGTCATTTAAGGGTTGGAGCCAGGAATATAAGCTAGGAAACCTACCCACTGCCGCCTTCCAAATTCTAAGTGATGCAGAAGTCCCAGAACCAGGAATAGAACCCAGGAGTCCTGGCTCCCAGCCCCCTCCCCTCTTTAACCATTAGAGCCCACTCCTCTCCCTGAGCTGGGGATGGAACCCAGGAGTCCTGGCTCCCAGCCCCCCGGCTCTGATCACTAAACTGGAGGAGTCACAGTAGTTTGAGGCTGGGGCAGTGATGAGGGCAGGTTACCCCTGACCCTGCTGCCTCCTCCCTCCCACCTCAGTCTTTGACCTCCTGGTGCCCCAGCACTGTGGTTTAACCCTTCCCTGCCCTGCAGAGGTGATGGACACGCAGCAGGGTTGCAGGGAGAGCTTTGAGCTGGTGGCGCTGGGCACTGGCGATACCTGCTACGGTGGCTGGCTGGATTTCAGGGGCTGGCGGCTCCATGACACGCACGGCCTGGTGGTGGCTCGCCGGGCGCTGCAGAGGTGAGATGTGCTCCGGTCGCTAATCTGCCATGGGAGGCTGGCTGGGCTAGAGATGGGGAGAGGCCCATGGGGTCTGGAGGAGCCAGCCCATAACAGTCAGGGAGGGGCCCCGATCCTCCTTATCGAGGATGGAGCCTAGCAGTTGTCATAGGGGACTCTGTCCCTCCCATAGGCAGGACGTGAAGGTTGGGGAGATCAGTCCAATCCTGTGTGGGTGGAGGCAGGGGTCCGAGCTCTTGTGGGACCGGTCCCAGCCGTGACGGGGGATCTCTGTTCCCCCCCACACACACCCCGCCCAGCAGGTACCTGTACAAACAGCTGCTGCTGTGGTGCAACCTGAAGGAGCCGGCGGACCGGGAGAAATGCATCTTCCAGCCCTCGGCGGAGGGGGGGCTGCTGGCCCTCAAGCCGAAGGTCTTTGTGCACCTGTATCTGAGCCGCACACCCACAGGGGCCTCCGAGAACTTCCCGTGAGTGTAGGGCTGGGGGGGAGAAGGGTCGAGGGTGTGGGGCAGTGCTGGGGAGTGCCAGGGCAGTGCTGTGGGACATGGGTGTAGGGTGGTGCTGTGGGAGGGTGGGCGGGGGGGGGTTAGAGCTGGGGATCAACAGTGCGGTGACGGAGGCAGAGGAGTGGGACAGAACTAGAAGGCAAGGTGCTGCCGTGGGGCAGAGGGGCACGGCAGAGCTGGGGAGCAGAACTAGGGTGTGGCAGGGCAGTGGGGTGGAGCTGAGGGGCCGAGATGTGGGGTGGCAGAGAGGTGCTGGGGGTGTGGTGCTCAGGGTGGTGGGGATCTGCTGAGGGGCAGAGGCGTGGGTTGATGCTGGGGGGTGCTGCTGTGGGGCTGGGGACTGTTTGTCTTTTCTCCCTAGAAATCAGCCCTCTTTCTAGTGGCTGATAAACCCCGAGCTGCCCCCAGCCCAGTGCCCCTGTCCCCTGCCCCCCTGTGACCCGCCGTGCCCGTCCCCCCGCCCCGCTCACTGCAGCATCCCATTCCCGGGGAGGAAGCCCTCGGTCGGCCTCTACGTCCATGCCAAGGGCGCGCTGACGCCCGTCTCCAGCTGCCCCCCAAGCCTGCTGGCCGCCTGGGTCTGCTGCGCCTCGGGCAGTGACAAGCTGAGCCGCTGGAGCGTGCTGGGCCTGCAGGGGGCGCTCCTCAGCCACTTCATGGAGCCACTATACCTCTCCAGCATCATCCTAGGTGAGAACTGAGGCCACCGTGGGCAGGGGGGGCTGAGTGGGAGGCGCTGTGCTGCAGGGGGCTTATGGGGAGGTGTAATGGGGCGGGGGGTCAGTAGCAGTGCCAGGCTGCAGGGAGTGGGGGGGGGGCTAGTGGGGAGCAGGATGGTGCAGGGGGGTTCAGTAGGGGGCACTGTGCAGCAGGGAGTAGAGTATGGAGGGGGCTCGATGAGGGCAGGGTGCTGAGGGAGTGGGGGAGGGGGTGGTCGGGGGAGGATCTGTGGAGTGGGGTGGAGGTTCAGTAGGGGGCGCTCTCCCCGCACAGCACTGACCCCAGCGTGGCTCAAGGGGGCGCTGTTCCCCATGCAGCGGGGCAGGGGCTCATTAGGGGGTGCTCTCCCTGCATAGCGCTGATCTCCATGTGTTACAAGAGGGTGCTGTGTCGCAGGGAGCGGGGCAGGGGCTCGGGGGGGCGCTGTGCTACAGGGAGCGGGGCAGGGGCTCAGTAGGGGGCGCTGTCCCTGCACAGCGCTGACACCAGCATGGCACAAGGGGGCGCTGTGCTGCAGGGAGCGGGATAGGGGCGCAGTAGGGGGCGCTGTGCCGCAGGGAGCGGGGCAGGGGCTCAGTAGGGGGCGCTGTGCTGCAGGTAGTGGGATAGGGGCACACTAGGGGGCGCTGTGCTGCAGGGAGCGGGGCGGGGGCTCAATGCCTTGGAAGGGGCCACGCAGCAATGGCCTTGCAGCTGCCTCGGCCTCTCTCCTCCCGCTGCCCAGCGGACCCTGGCCCCAACCAGCCCGCCCTGAACTGGGTCATCAACGAGCGGCTGCAGCTGGGCCCCGAGGCCGGCCTGCCAGCCCCCTACGCCCAGCACCAGGTCTGCTTCTTCCTGGGACCCCGCGTCAGCCCCCTCAGCTCCAGCGCCGAGTGCTGCAGGGTGAGCCTCAACTGGTGCCGCGGGGACGCAGCCCCAGAGCAGGTGGACGGTGCCACTGGGCTGGCCGTGCTGAAGTGAGTGGGGGGGTGGGGATCACGGTGCCGGGGAGGGGGGGGATTAATCTCTGGGTCCCCGAGTCCCCTGACTGGTCCTCTAGTGCCAGCAGTATGGGGATGCTGGGGGATGATCCCCAATGGACGGGGGTGGGGGGTGTACCCCGGGGGCTGCTCTGTTACATCCCCCATGAACACAGAGCTTAGGCTCCCCCCAGTGCCTCTCTCTGCCTCCTGCAGTGCCCCCCATCTAAGCCCCCTCCCCAATCCAAACCTGTATCCCCCTGGAGCTGGGGGGCTCCGGAAATGGGCACTGGAGCCTGGTTCACCCTCCGGTGTGGCCGCAGCTGGGTGTTGCCCAGAGGCGCCCCAGCCCGGTGGCCTGTGTGTGACATGAGCGAGCGTCTCCATTCCTAATGGCAGAGAACTGCCCAGGCCCCGGTGGTAACTGGCCCCTCCCTCGGTGGCTGCGGATGGAGGTGGGGCACTGGGACAGAGGTGTGTCTGTCCCCAGTCTGTGCAGAAAGCCGGGTCACTAGCACCCACGGCTGTTGATCAGCATCTGGAGCTGCCCTCGCCCCCTCCATCTGAGCGTCTCCTTCCTCCCCCCCCCTCCAGAAACCCCGCCGTGGAGGACCAGGTCTTCCCCAGCCAGATCTGCAAAGCTGCCATGCTGCGATACTTCAGGGAGGTGGCGCAGCAGATGAACAAGAACGCCCTGCTGGCGCTGCCCACTTACCACCAAGCCAAGGTTGGGCGCTGCTGGGGGTAGGGGTGGGGAAGGGGGCATGTTATACGGGGGGGGAGGGGCTGCCAAGTGCGGAAGGGAAGACACAGGAGGGTGGGGTATGTGGGTATGTCAGGAAGAATGCTAGGAGTCAGGACTCCTGGGTTCTGCTCCCAGCTGTGGGAGGGGAGAGGTCTAGTGGTTAGAAGAGGAGGAGGGGGATGGGGACTTGGGGTCAGGACTCCTGGGTTCTGTTCCCATGTGCCACTAACTCTGCATGTGTCTTTAGTCAGATCGCTTCCCCAGTTTATGCCTCAGTCCCCGTTCTGTCCCCCCCCCGCTCCGGCTCCGTAACATGGGGCTGATTCTGACCCACGTCTCACTGCCAGACTTAAACCTTATTGCTCTAGTTCATTAACCCCGCCGTGCCCTGGCCAATTCAGAGTGTTTCTCTTTCTCCCTCTTTAGACCCAGGCGGAGTCTTACCAGAGCGCCAAGGACCAGCTCTTCGCTCACCTGACCTCCCAAGGGCTTGGCAAGTGGCCTCAGAAGCACCTGGTGGACAACTTCACCGGTCAGGCAGTGAAATAGACCCGGGGGGGGGTCTGGCCACCTGCCTCCCAGAAATGCCGGGGGGGGGCCACAGGAAGGAGTAAAATCTAGAGACTGTTGCAAATTTCGGAAGTTGGGGTTAGGGCTTTTAAACTCTGTTTGCCGTGCTGCATGGGGGAGAGGCCAGGGCTGTGAAGAAGGCCCACTTTTCATTTGATTTGTCTTTGAATTGCGAGGGCCGTCGATTTCCCCGGAGTGCTCCGGCTGGTTCAGCCCTGTTGGCAACCTGCTTTCACGGATGAGTTAGTGCCCGTGCATTTAGCCCAGAATGTCTCCCTCTGTATCAGCCTTGTCCAGTGGTTAATTACACTCATCTATCACCTAGATTGAGCTGCTTTTAGTCTCGCTCGCTCTCAGGCAGATTTTCCAGCCCTGGAATCATTCTCGTAGCTCTTTGAGCCCTTTCCAGTGTGTCCGCAGCCCGTCTGAAGTGTGTCCATCAGAACAGGGACGTGTGCCCCAGGCTGCACTGAGCGGTCCCACCCCCCGGCTTTGCTCCCACAGGATCCCCCTTGGCCGTTCACCTGAGTGCACCTGTGCAGTGGTCTGCCACCAGACGCAGCGCAATCCGGTTGCTGCCTGTGGCACGCCAGGCTACAGCCCCACCCTGAGCTGGCTGCATGCGTGCGGTTCTGGGCCCTCGCTGGCTGGCCAGCCCGTTTAGCCGGCACTGGTTGCAAGCAAAGCGTGAGCCCAGCTGCTCCCTGTGCTCAGAGGTGTTTGGCCTGGCTCTTGAAATCAATAGGAAGGGGGGCAGGGTACACTGGGGGAGTATGCGAGGGTGCAGGGCTGTATGCTGGGGGAATGGGGGGACACCAAGAAGTGGTACGTGCCTAAATACCTTCAATGCAGAGGGTCGGGGTCCTTCCACAATCAGATGCTTTGGACAACGGCTGTACTGAGCTGCCCTGGCCACGCTGGGAGCTAAATCCATGACACCGTCGCATCTCTCTCTCTTCCCTAGATAAAATAAAGGCTCCTGGGTGGCCAAGCTGAGCTCCAAACTGGGTTTTAGCAGCCTGGCCCCTCAGCACTGTGCCTTTTGTTAGCTTTGTGCTTTGCACCCCTGCCTGGCTTCCCGTTCCGCAGCTGTGCAGGACTTGCTTCACCGGCCCATTTATTTTAACCTTTCGTCCTGCTCCGAAGCTGCTGGGGGTTGTTTGAGTCGCTGCAGTCTGGCCTTAAGAAACGCAAGAACCTCAAGGAGCGAGCTGGAGCCTGCTGGCTGGGGAATGTGATGCAGGCAGGAGGGAGCATGGCCCAGGGGTTAGAGCACTGGACACCTGATTCTATTCCTAGTGCAATGCCTGGGCTTGCTAGGGGACCATGGGTGAGTCATTTCCCTGCTCCGTGCCTCAGTGTCCCCATCTGTAAACTAGAGACAAGGCTGCTGACCGGCTTTGCAACGTGCTTTGAGCTGGACTGATGCACAGCTGTAGCTGCGAGCTAGGAATCAATGATAGGTGGAGCCTTTAATTCGTAAGGCACCAGCAAGCCCTGCAAATCTCAGCGGTGTTAAATACTAGGAATAAATTGCTGGCCCATGCCGGCGTGTGCCATTTCTGGGCCCTACAACCTACTGCCAGTGGTGGCTGGTGACAGTCGAACCCTGGCAGACAAGCTCCTGTTCAGAGCGTTAACTTTATTTCAAAGGCAATAAGAGAAATACCCAGAACAATTTTGCCAGGAAGTCCTTTAATCCAGCAGCCCGTTCCAGCCCTTCCCCACCAACACCCATCACCTCCGGCCCCATCAAACACACATCCCTTAAATCCCCCATGCCTCAGGACAGGGAACATCCCGTCCCATTCGGATCATGCATGAGCCAATTAATGCAGCAAGGTCCTTGTCCCTCCACAGGAGCTGTGTGTGGGGGGGAAGTGGGATCCTACCAAAAGATCAGCTGTGAGCCAAGGGGGTGGGGGAGGGATTCTGCCAGGGAGACAGGAGATCCTGGGTTAAAATTTGCCCCTCTGTCACCTGCCCCCAATCTTTCTAGTCCAGGGGTGACGAACCTGTGGCTCGAGAGCCACATGTGGCTCTTCAGAAGTTAATAGGTGGCTCCTTGTATAGGCACCAACTCTGGGGCTGGAGCTACAGGCGCCAACTTTCCAGTGTGCCAGGGAGTGCTCACTGCTCAACCCCGGGCTCTGCCACAGGCCTTGCCCTCACTTCATCCCTTCCCGCCCCGTCTTCTGAGCCTGGAGTGCCCTCACTCCTCCCCTCTTTACCCCAGAGCCTCCTGCATGCCATGAAACAGCTGATTGGGAGGTGCAGGGAGGGATGGGGAGGGGCTGAGCGGCAGGACTGCTGGTGGGCGGGAGATGCTGGGAGTGTGGGGGGGGAGCTGATGGGGGGGCTACTGACATGTTACTGTGGCTCTTTGGCAATGTACATTGGTAAATTTTGGCTCCTCAGGCTCAGGTTGGCCACCTCTGTTCTAGTCAAGACCCGCCCACTTCATGTAAGTTTTGAAGGGCCCATTCTGCTCGTCCCATATGACCTCGTGTGTAACCCATGCTGGAGCCTCACAAACCCTGCTTTCTGCAGGCCCGAGCTGGTGGTGGAGCTCGCTCGGCTCGAGAACGAGGCAACAATCTCGCTGAAAAGCCAGAGAGCTGAAGGCTCCATCCTGGCTCTGAGCTGTTCCATTGGTTCCCCACCCACCGTGTTACAAACCTGCACCCCAGTTCCCAGCTGAGACTCCCCACTCACGGGCTCTCACTCTGCATTAGCAAGGCCCCTGCTGTCCGACATCACCTGCTGCTGCAGGTCCGGCGACACCCACATCGCTTCACCTTTTCCAGCTCCCCTTCCAGCCATACTCAGCTTTGAGCCGGGGGCGGAAGGGGGAGAAAGTCAAGCACTCGTGCTCTGCCTGCAATGACATTTGCGAAGAGACACAAATGGGGGGCGGGAATATCATTCGTTGATGCACTTCACATGCTGAGGGTTTAGCTAATCACCATATTTGGGGTCGGGAAGGAATTTTCCTCTAGGGCAGATTGGCAGAGGCCCTGGGAGTTTTTCCCCTTCCTCTGCAGCGTGGGGCACGGGTCACTTGCTGGAGGATTCTCTGCACCTTGAAGTCTTTAAACCACTATTTGAGGACGTCAGTAGCTCAGACACAGGTCCGGGGTTTGATACGGGAGTGGGTGGGTGAGATTCTGTGGCCTGCGTTGTGCAGGAGGTCAGACTAGACGATCATAATGGTCCCTTCTGACCTTAAAGTCGATTCTTTTGAAGCTTTGGAGCTCCACGGGGCTCCTTGTCAGGCCAGCTGCAGAAGACCTCAGTGCAGCCCCACAGCCGTGTCTCTTATCGGCACAAGCTGGTTCCCTCCCCCACCTTGTCCCTCTCGTGCCCCAGGACCAACCCAGCTACGCCAACGCTGTTGCCTGAACCGGCAAGACAATTTCACACACACCCCAATTCCATTTCACACCAACTACAGGAAGAACCAACGTCCAGGGCCGTGTCCAAGACTCATCCCAAGACACTAACTCAGCTCTAGGCTCCCGTGAGGCTGCGTTAAGAGGGGATGCAGACTACGGAGCAGCTTGAGAAGATTCCTGCTTGCCCTGGACGTCGCAGCCTAGGTCCTCGCTCCTTGGGCTGCGTGGCTGCATTTCCTTAACAAGAAGCCACTTCCAGCTCCACCCAGGAAGGTGCTGCGCTGTGCTGCACATCCTCCAGCGTTCAGGGATTCCTTCCGCATGGTTTGGAGCAGCTCGCGCCCCTCCAAAGGCCTGAAGAGTGCAGAGCGGGGCTGGCTGTATGGCCCGTGCACGCAGCAGTGCAGTAGGGATCATCCAGACTGGGAATGGCTGTGGGAGGAGAAGATGGATGGTGGAGTAGCTCAGCTGGGAGCCCAGACTAGTAGCCAGCCCTGTGCGCGTTGTGGCTAGCGGGAGGGGAGAGGTGCACCCACCCGGTTGGAGAGGGATGGGGGGAGCCTAGAAAAATCTACTGCAAATAAATGGGGTGCTGCGAAGACCCACCCTGTCCAGCAGTCCTGGCCTCCAGCCGTAGTCCCAGACACAGAGCACCCCCCCCCCTGGGGAGTGAGGAAAAGTCCCTTCCCAACAGCCGCCCATGCCCCCATCTCTGCCCTCCCTGCTCCAGCCCAGCCCTGCTGCAGGGGGGCACTCTGGGTGTGGGGGGTTGGGCTTGTGGTTGTCATTGGGGGGGGGGAGGATCACCCGGTTCTTGAGCTCGGCCGCCATGGTGACGGAGGCCCGCTCCATGTTGGTGGCGTTCTTGGGGCTGGTCTCCAGGAACAGCACTTCCTGCGTGGACACATCTTCTTGCCCTGGGGGCACGCGAAAGGCCACAGGGCATGCCAGGCAGCTGCTGGGTGTGCGTAGGTACAGCTGCCCCCTCCCCCGGCATGCAGAGTGGGGGCTGCTACCTGGTGCCAGCTGCGGGCAGTGGTCAAACAACCGAGGATTGCAGGGCGTAGCAAAGAGGTTTCCACGCTCAGCTGCTGCGTCCCTACAGCGCTAGGAAGGGGGCTTTTAGATTCCCCCCCCCCCCAGCTGACCATGTCTTATGCCAGGATCTCCTTGTTATTCACGGGAGTCCTCTCCTCCCGCCTTCCCCAGGATTATCGGGGATAATCCCCTGGGATTTCAGGGTGTACTAATCTGCTCCTCCCAGGGCCTGCCCTTGGCCGTGATGTAATCCAGCACCTTCTTGCCGGCATAGCGGCTGGTCTCTAGCCACAGGTGCATGTTGCTGATTTGCCGAATGAGTCCTGGGAGAGGCTCTGAGAGCACCCAGCCCCTTCCACAGAACCGAGCTCTTCCCTCTGGGAAGATCTGCTGCTGGGGAATTAGGGGAAGACCATTGCCTGCAGTCTAATGCCCATCTACAGATGGGAGCAGTTCCATCAGCCTTCACCTAGTCCATCCCCAGCCAGGGTGGGATTGCGCTCTACAAATCCATTTCCTCCTTGGAAGGGAGAAAATAGCACCTTGTGTTAAATACAGTACGCCTTCCCATCCAAACCAGACTGAGACCCACCAGCTTCTATCACACACACACATGTTCCCCCCAGAGCGGCCATTAAGTGGGAGTGACTGTCAGTCATTACTCCCCTTAGCGGGATTAGAACCCACAGCCTGGAGGGAAAGGCTCCCTAGCTCCATCCCCAAGCAGCTGAGCTAACCAGTCTCAGAGCAGCCCCTCTCTTAAAGAGAGAGGGACACTCCTGGCGACACAGCTCCTGGGATTCAGCCCAGAAGATTCATTTAAATGTCCAGTGAGACTTGATTTCTACCCCTCAACTTTACAAAGTTTGTGTTGTTATTTATCCAGAGCCCTTGGCTAGCACTGAGGGGCTCTGAGAGAACACAAAGATCATTTGCATCCAGCACTCAGGTTGCCCACCAAACACATGCGGCTGCCTCTAGGGTGGAATGTGGCAGCTGTTTTAAACGACATGGAGAGCACTGCTTCGCTGAAGAAATCCTGCATTTGAGATCAGCCCATGGCAGAAGGCAGTCAGGTCTGTATTCTCTACAGAGAAGCCAAAGAGAAGGACAGTTCATTTAAAAATTATATCCCCGTGCAGTTACCATTAAACTTTCCCCTGCCCTTTCATTGGGATACTGGAGTCTCCTTCCTTCCCCACCTTAAAATTATGCAGTTTCTGTACAGCTGTTGAAACATCTCTCATATCCCAACACAGACGTAGCTTTATCTCTGCACTAGGTGACATGATCCCTGTATATAGGGCCACTGTGCCTCACCCCAGAGGTGGCTGCATCTCAGTGCTGGGTGAGCGATGCCTGTATAAACAGCTGCCACATCACTGCACCTCAGCACTGGGCAATATAACTTCAGTATAAATAGTTGCCACATCCCACCCCAGAGGTGGCTGCATCTCAGTGTTGGGTGATCTGATCCTGTCCCACCCCAGGGCTATATACAGGCTGTGAAATATTTCAAGATTAGCCATGGCCATTTTTAACCAAGGGCTACAGCAAGTCCATTCCCAGCGTAACGCAGACGCCTTCCCTTCGGAAGGGCTCCGTGGTCAGCCTCACCTGGTCTGTTCCATCATACACGCAGCTCCTCCATAGTCACTGGATGTGACAAGCTGGAAGTGCTCCCAGCCGGCTGTGTCCCACTGCAAGGCAGGGAAAGAAAGAGACACAGCCCATGCTCCTTCCAACAGCCAGAAGGGGAACCCAGGAATCCTGGCTCCCAGCCCCCTGCCCAATACTGCCTCCAAGAGCTGAGGACAGAACCCAGGAGTCCTGGGTCTGAGTCCTCTGCTCTGCTAGACCACAGAACCCAGGAGTCCAGACTCCCAACCCTCAGCTCTAGCCTCTGGCCAACATTCCTCCCTGCTCTACCCACTAGAGCCCACTCCCCTCCCAGTGCCTGGGAGAGAACCCAGGAGCCCAGGCACCCAGCCCCTTGCTCTAACCACTAAATGCCCCCCTCCCACCTCTGATAAGTGGCAAACGCAGGGAACGCTTCAGCTTTCTGCTTTCAGCAACGTCCCTGCTGGGCTGGGACTGCCCCAGCTGTGGGGAAGCTGATGTGGGGGGAGGACGGGGGAGCAACACATGGCAACAAGCGGAGGTCACCACCCCTAGGGAGCAGCCAGCGAGGACGCCCAGGAGCGTGCTGGCTCTTAGTTCTGCAGAGGGCGCTGCTGAGCCCCCCAGACTGGCTGGCCTTGGGATGAAAGCCCCAGACTCAATTCCCAGCTCTGCCCCAGCTCCTCATGTGAGACGCTGCATCTCAGGCTCCCCAGCTGCCAGGTGGGGAGAACAGTCCTCTCTTTGGCTACTTCATCTGTCAGGACTTTGGGGCAGGGACTCCATGTCTGTGCAGCACCCGGTATGACCGGGGGGAAACCCTTCACCCTGCCTGGGGTCTGTGCAGCACCTGGCACGAACGGGGAGGACCCCCTGACCCTACCTGGGGTCTGTGCAGCACTTGGCACATTAGGGGTGGCCCGATCGTGGTCAGGGCTGGTGCAGCTCCCAGCATGAGGGGGACCACCCAGTTTCAGCCAGGGTCCATGCAGTGCCCCATGGCTGGGAGCAGGCCCCTTATGCCACCAGCATGGGAGGACCCCTGTGCGGCGGGGAGTTTCAGGAGGCCATGCTTAGCACAAAGGGGCTGGCAGGTGAGTGAAATTCAAGCCCTATGCATGGGGGACTGGCAGGGAGGGGGATCAGCAAGGAGCCTTGAACATAATACAGAGGGAGCTTTTCAGCAGCCAGCAGGGGGGAGCTGAGTGTCCTCGGGGGTGTAGGGGGCACCGGGAAACAGGGCTGGGAATCGAGGGCAGGATCAGCTGTTGGACAGACCCTGCTGCGCCCATCCCAGCTGGTAAATGGCTGCTTCCAGCCTGACAACGCCATGTGGTTCTGAGCCTTGGTCAGTTTCATTTCTGCCGGCTCTGTTGGGGAAGTCTGAGCAGAGCTGGACAGGCCCCATGGGGCTGACGGGGGGAATGGAGGCTTCCTTCCCACTCTGGGATGAGCCCCACTGTTTGCTTCCTGACGGGGCAAAAGGGGAATCAGCCCCCGCAGCCTGGTTTACAGTTTAGTAAAATGCAGGTTCTAATAGGCAATCACATACATCCTGGGCCCCACAACTGATCCTAGATCTCCTGTACCCCCAGCCCCCCACTCCAGCCCTGCCAACTTGCATTCCAGCTCCTAGGCCGCACAGACAGAACCCAGATCCCCTATCCTGGATCCACACAGCCTCCAGATCCCCTATAGACCCTAGCTCCTCTTGCACCCCAAAAAGGACCCCAGATTCCCCACCCTGTGTCCCAATCCCCACAGATCCTTGATGCCCTGCCATGCACCCCATAGACCCCCCTTGTACCCCCAAACAGACCCCAATCCCCATCCTGCACCCCTGCTGAAGAGATCATAGAACCATAGGGTTAGAAGTCACCGCAAGGGTCATCTAGTCTAACCGCCTACCAAGAGGCAGGATTTGTTGTGTCTAAACCACCCAAGACAGATGGCGCCAGCCTCCTTTGGAAAACTTCCAATGAAGGAGCTTCCACAACCTCCGTCCACAATCAGTTCCATTGTCCTACTGTTCTTACAGTTAGGAAGTTTTTCCTTGAGATTTAATCTGAATCTGCTGGGCTGTAGTTTGAACCCACTGCCCCTTGTCCTGCCCTCTGTGGCAAGGGAGAACAATTCACCTCCATCTTTTTTATGGCAGCCTTTCAAGTATCTGAAGACCGCTATCATGTCCTCCCTTCATCTCCTCTCTTCCGAACTAACTATACCCCGTTCCTTCAGCCTTTGCTCACATGACTTGCATTCCATCTCTTTGATCATCCTTGTCGCTTGTCTCCGGATCCTTCCCAGTTTCTCTACATCCTTTCTATACATTGGTGACCAAAACTGGACACAATACTCCAGCTGAAGCCTAACCAGCACCAAGTAGAGCGGTACTGTCACCTCCCGTGACTTGCAGGCTATGCCTCTGTTCATGCAACCGAAAATTGCATTTGCTTTTTTTGCAAGAGCATCGCATTGCTGACTCACGTTGAGGTTGGGATCAACCACAACTCCCAGATCCTTCTCAACAGTGCTGCTGCCAAGCCAGTTACCCCCTATTCTGCATTTGGTTTTTCTTCCCTAAGTGTAGCGGCTTCCATTTGTCTTTGTTGAATTTCATTTTGTTGTCTATGGCCCAGTCTCCAATTTATCAAGATGCCTCTGAATTTTAGCTCTATCCTCCAAAGTGTTGGCAACCCCCCCCCCCAGCTTTGTGACATCTGCAGGCTTGATCAGCGTGCTCTTTATTCCTACATCCAGGTCATTAATAAAGATGCTAAACAACATCGGACCCAGAACAGATCCTTGTGGAATCTCTCTCCAATCTGACATCATTCCATTAACTCTTTGTTTGCAGTTATTTAACCAACAGAACTCCACTGGTCATCACCTACAGTCCTCAGCTTAAACCTCTCCAATGCATCATCAGTGATCTACAACCCATCCTGGACAATGATCCCTCACTTTCACAGACCTTGGGAGGCAGGCCAGTCCTCACCCACAGACAACCTGCCAACCTTAAGCATATTCTCACCAGCAACCACACACCACACCATAACAACTCTAACTCAGGAACCAACCCATGCAACAAACCTCGATGCCAACTCTGCCCACATATCTACGCCAACAACACCAACACAGGACCTACCCAGATCAGCTACAACATCACCGGTTCATTCACCTGCACGTCCACCAATGTTATATATGCCATCACGTGCCAGCAATGCCCCTCTACTATGTACATTGGCCAAACTGGACAGTCACTATGTAAAAGAATAAATGGACACAAGTCAGATATCAGGAATGGCAATATACAAAAATCTGTAGGAGAACACTTCAACCTCCCTGGCCACACAATAGCAGATGTTAAGGTAGCCATCTTACAGCAAAAAAACTTCAGGACCAGACTCCAAAGAGAAACTGCTGAGCTCTAGTTCATTTGCAAATTTGACACCATCAGATCAGGATTAAACAAAGACTGTGAATGGCTATCCAACTACAGAAGCAGTTTCTCCTCCCTTGGTGTTCACACCTCAACTGCTAGCAGAGGACCTCACCCTCTCTGATTGAACTAACCTCGTTATCTCCAGACTGATTCTTGCCAGCATATTTATACCTGCCCCTGGAAATTTCCGTTACATGCATTCGACGAAGTGGGTATTCACCCACGAAATACATCTGTTAGTCTTAAAGGTGCCACAGGACTCTCTGTTGCTTTTAACCAATTATGTATCCACTTCATGGTAGTTCCATCAAACCCACATTTTTCCGGCTTACGTATCAGAATGTCACGTGGGACAACTGTGTCAAAAGCTGAAGGCCAGGTATATGATGTCCACCACATTCCCCCTACCCACCAAACCAATTACCCTGTCAAAGAAGGAAATCAAGCTGGTTTGTATGATTTCTTCTTGCTAAATCCATGCTGGCTGCTAGTGATTAACCCATCATCCTCCAGATACTCCCAAATGGAAAGCGTGATGTTATCTGATTAAAATATGACCATATAGATCATTTTTTGTATCTGAAGTTATGAGTATTGGCTCTATACCTCAAAAAGAACAGAAGTACTTGTGGCACCTTAGAGACTAACAAATTTATTTGAGCATAAGCTTTCGTGTGCTACAGCCCACTTCTTCGGCTGCATCTATACCTGGATTTCAAATGTTGGCTCCTGGGGTAACACCCACGAGGTAACACCCAGCATAGCTTGGCGGGACTTAGTCAAATTAAGTGGTTCATCAAGAAACACTTAACTGACAGTGGACCATGGGAGATGCCCATCTACACTGAATGGCCTGTCCTGCAAACCTGCTGTCTGGGGTATAGATAATGGCTTCTACTGTGTCCAAACCTTCATGTGTGAACATATGACTTGCCCATGTGACTCCAAACACGATCTTGTCACGTGCAATTTTCCACTAGTTGTGCTGAGGGCTTTGTTGGAAGCAATGGGTTTCCCACCACAGGGCAGAAGATATAAAAGGCCCTGGAAACCCCTCCATTTTGCCTCTTTCCTGCTTAAACCTCTGGAACATGGACTATCCTAATGGGAGCATTCTAACCCAGGGACTGAGGTCCTGCCAATGATTTGGAAGCAGCCAGAGCCTTGACTTAAGCCAGCAGTTTATTCCATCACTGCTACGAGCCTGAACCAAGAACTTTGCCATTACTGTATGTAATTGATTTCTTTAACCAATTTTAACTCTTCTTTCTTTCTTTCTTTCTTTCTTTCTTTCTTTCTTTCTTTCTTTCTTTCTTTCAATAAACCTTTAGATATTAGATTTAAAATTTTTATTAAGATGATGTTAAAAAAAAAGTGAACAGTAGAGAGTTTAAGCATAGAGGGTGGGGATAGCTCAGTGGTTTGAGCATTGGCCTGCTAAACCCAGGGTTGTAAGTTCAATCCTTGAGGGGGCCATTTAAAGATTTGGGGCAAAAATCTAACTGGGGATTGGTCCTGCTTTGAGCAGGGGGTTGGACTAGATGACCCCCTGAGGTCCCTTCCAGCCCTGATATTCTATGATAGAAGTTTTTGGTTATCAGCGAATAACATATAGATTATCGAGGGTGCAAAGTTTGGTTTAAGATCGGGGGGGCATAAGGAATACATAATCTGTAATATCCCCGATTGGGGGTAAATGGTTGATGGGTCAAAGTACAGACATTGAGATATGAGGGTATGAAGTTCATAGAGTGGCTATGTTCGGGTGTGGAGTATAATGAGCGGATATGAGGATGGATTGACCCTCATTTGGTGAGATTTAATGTTCAGGGAGTTTATGGTTCCAGTTCATATGATCCAACGGAGAACGTCTCTTGGTCCCTTTCTCGTAGTCAAAGAATGATGTCACTCTGGCTCACGCTTCCTGTTGGTGGCCGGTGATGTGCTCGATGTAGATGTCCCTGGACCATCGGATGGTGTCTGAGACCATGAGGCGCCGCATGAACCGTGCGTAGCATCGACCGAACCTGCAGGACACGCTCATTCCAGGGGGTCCCAGGCGCCCAGGGCTCCGACGATCAGGGCGTTCATCTGCACCTCGTAGCCCTTCGCTCTCAGGGTGTCGGCCGGGGGGGGGGGGGGGTACTTTTCTAAAGGATTAGCAACAGCGTGATTTTTGGGTAAGATCTAAGTTATATATTGACCTGTGTGTGTGGCCGGTCCTTTGGGATCAGAAGAACCTTTTATTTGAAGAGATTGGTTTTAAAGGACCACTCATCTCATAGTGTTTTCGGTGGTAATACAAGAACTGGAACGCCTGAGAAAACTGCTTTTATGACTTCTTGTTAGCCAGTGGGGTGAAACAGAAGTTTGCTTTTGTTGATGGTTTGATATATCCTATGGGGGATTAGCCACCAGTCTTGGGGTGTATCTGCCCTAGTTCTCAGCAGGTTGTTCTGAATTTGGCATTCTCAGTTGAGGGGTGCCATCAAACCTGAATCACGGCCTCAGCTGAGTCTGGATCCAACCCCCTGATCTCATGGGTGGGGGAGAGAGGTGGGGGTCAGGAGCTGTGGAGGGGCTTCTCAGGTTTGCAGCTGGGTCTGTGTTCATTCAATGTGTTGAACCTCTGAACCAGGCTCCTAGCTCTAGCCACTAGACCCCACACTCCTCTCCCAGAGGCCATAAAACCCAGGAGTCCAACTCCCAGCCCTCCCCCGCTCCCCTTTTCTAACCCACCAGGCCCTACTCCCCTCCCACAGCTGGGAATGGAACCCAGGAGTCCTGACACCCCTGACCAGGGCCGCCCAGAGGGGTCGGGGGCAAGTGGGGCAATTTGCCCCAGGCCCTGCAGGGGCCCCCTCGAGATTATAGTATTCTATAGTATTGCAACATTTTTTTATGGAAGGGGCCCCCGAAATTGCTTTGCCCCAGGCCCCCTGAATCCTCTGGGCAGCCCTGCCCCTGACTGCCATGGACTCGGCCCAGCGCGCACTCACTATCTGGAGTTTGATAGTCTTCCACTCCAGCTTGATGGTCCGGATCTTAAAGCCCACCCCGGTGGTACTGATGGAGCTGTCCAGGTTGTTGTCATCCTGGGGAAGAGAGGACGGACAGTGAGTGATGGGGCAGGGGGAGCCCAGCAGCGCACCCCAGACTGAGTGCTTCCCCCACCTGCCTCTGTCACCCTCAACACTGCACCTCCCGCCCTCACAGCCAACATGGTATCCCTGTGCTGTCCACCCCACAACCCCTGGGAACTTCACAGCAATAAAAGGCTTAGAACCTGCTTCACCCTGCTCCAAAAGTCTAGCCAATGGAGCTAAAGGAGAATCCTCATCAGCTTTTAGCAGCATAGGGGCTAGGACACACCGATGAGCAGTTCCAATTCCATCCTGGAGAGGACAGTGCTTCACCACCCTCCTAGTGAAATAGTGTTTCCTAATATCCTAGACCTCCCCCCACTGCAACTTGAGACCATTGCTCCTTGTTCTGTCATCTGCCACCACTGAGAACAGCCGAACTCCATCCTCTTTGGAACCCCACTTCAGGTAGTCGAAGGCTGCTATCAAATCCCCCCTCACTCTTCTCTTCTGCAGACTAAATAACCCCAGTTCCCTCAGCCTCTCCTCATAAGTCATGTGCCCCAGCCCCATAATCATTTTTGTTGCCCCCTGCGGGAGCGGGGCCTGGGGCAGAGCCGGGGGTCAAGCACTCCCCGACACATTGGAAAATTGGCGTCTATGCACATCCTGATCTGATTTGCCCCTCTGTTAATCTGAAGTCCACAGGAACATGAGCTAACTCCGGCTTTTGGATAGAACATCTGCAGATGTCGGACCACAAGAGTGCCATGGCAACAAAATGACATATATGATAACAAGCTGAGCTCATGAATACACTAACCAATAGGAGAAGGAGAAAAGGAGAAGGACACTAGGAGAAGGACACCCCAATATTAGTAGGGTGAGGAAATACAAATAAGGAAGAGGGGAGAGACCCCTTCGGAATATGCATTAGACGTAGTGCTGTCAGCGTCACACGGTATAAAAGTTGAATCCCAGCCTGTGTGCAGGAAGAGAGGCAGATGTAGGCCTTGGGAGGTGCCAGGATGATGGCCACACCAGTGATGATGAGGAAGGTGATGGTGATGAGGAAGATGATGGCTAACATTTCAGGTTGTTCTGCATGGGATGGTGTGAGTAGACAGATGTACATTCTGTATTATCTCGATCTACCTTACTGGGCTAGAGTGTTTGGGACTTTGTTAAATGTGTTAATTAACTATTGTAAATATAAAAGGGTTCCTATAGGGCAGGGGAGGGCAAACTACGGCCTGCGGGCTGGATCCGGCCCATCAGGGCTTTCCATCCAGCCTGCGGGATTGCCAGCACCGTGGCACAGTGGGGCTAAGGCAGGGTCCCTGCCTGCCCTGGCCCCACGGCCGGCACAATGTTTCTGCAGCCCCTGGGAGGAACCACGGCCAATGGGAGCTTCAGGGGTGATACCCACAGGCGAGGGCAGCACGCGGCGGAGCCGCCTGCCCGATCCCACCCCACTCCCAGGAGCCACTGCCGGACATGCTGGCCACTTCCGGGAGCGGCGTGGGGCCAGGGCAGGGAAGGAGTCTGCCTTAGCCCCATTGCGTGCCACTGCCACCCCGGAGCCGCTTGAGGTAAGTGGCGCCAGGCCAGAGCTCGCACCCTGAACCCCTCCTGCCCCCCAGACCGCAGCCCCTGCCCTGAGCCCCCTGCTGCACCCCAACCCCCTGCTTCACCCCACTCCCCTCCTGCACCCCAACCCCCTTCCCTGAGCCCCCTCCTGCACCCCACATCCCTCCTGCACCCCAACCCCTTGCCCTGAGCCCCTTCTTGGGCTGTGGTGAGAGGACCCCAGTGACCTGACCAGCCAGTTCCAGCCAGTGTGAAACAAAGGATGGATGAGAGGAGTGGCTGAGTGGAGAGGTGCCCCGACGGCCTGTTTACCTGGGACAGAAAACAAGGGACAGAGGCAGGACTTGGGGGAGATGATATTGCAGGGATCAGCAACCTTTCAGAAGTGGTGTGCCGAGTCTTCATTTATTCACTCTAATTTAAGGTTTCGCCTGCCAGTCATACATTTTAACGTTTTTAGAAGGTCTTTTTCTATAAGTCTATAATATAGAACTAAACTATTGTTGTATGTAAAGTAAATACGCTTTTAAAAATGTTTAAGAAGCTTCATTTAAAATTAAATTAAAAGGCAGAGCCCCCCGGACCGGTGGCCAGGACCCAGGCAGTGTGAGTGCCACTGAAAATCAGCTCACGTGCCGCGTTCGGCACACGTGCCATAGGTTGCCTACCTCTGTGATATCAGATGCCCTGCTGGAAGGAGGAGGCTCCTGGACTGGGGAGAGGGAGCAGCCAGTGCCCGCCTGGAGGCGGGAGAGACCTAGATGTGCTGTGCTGAGGGTTGCTAGGCCGGAGGCCCTGAGAGTTTTCTGTGTTGGGTTCAGATGCTCAATAAACCCTCCTGTTTTACACTGGCTGAGAGTCGCTCCGGTCTAGAGATCAGGGTGTCGAGGCCCTGGGGGTCCAGAGCGAGGGGACTCCCTGAGGGGGCCCATGGAGAGAGACAGGCGTGCTGAGGGCTCAGAGAGGTGCAGTTCCAGGAGGCAGAGAGGCCTACGGCTTAACCCCCAAGAGAGAGTGGGCCCCCGAGAAGGGCTGTCGCACTGAAGGGGGTTCCTCCCAGGGACTATATAGAGCTGAGAGAGAACACGAGTCCTGTGAGTCCGTGACACCCTGCACCAGGGCCTGCTCCAGGGTTTTTGCCGCCCCAAGCGGTGAAAAAAAAAAAAAAAAAAAAGCCGCGATCGCGATCGGCGGCAGCTCTACCACACCGCTTTCTTCTTCGGCGGCAATTCGGCGGCAGGTCCTTCCCTCCGAGAGGGACAGGGACCCTCCACCGAATCGCTGCCGAAGAGCTCGACGTGCCGCCCCTTCCCCTTGGCCGCCCCAAACACCTGCTTGCTCAGCTGGTGCCTGGAGCCGGCCCTGCCCTGCACCCTCACTCAGCCATCCCTCTCCCCCTGTCCCCATGTGTCCCTGCACCCCACTCCCATTCAGCCCCCACTCTATTCTGTTCCCCCCTGACTAGCCCTTCTAAACTCCAGTCCCCAGGAGCCCCATGCTGTCCACCCCCACCCCCCATATCCCATGCCTCCTCACCTGGCTCCACAGGCAGCGTGCTGTGAAGAATGCAGCCTCTTCTCCTCTCTATCCACAGCTGTCTCCTCTCTATCCACAGCTGGCCGCTCCTGCCCGGGAGCGGCTGCCCTCTGTTCTGGTGCCACCATAGCCCCTGGTGGGTGAAAGGCATAACTGTAGCGCCTCTCCAGCAGGATATATTTTCAGCCGAGAAAAAAAATTCTGCGTGTGCACAGTGGCGCCGAATTCCCCCACGCGTAACAGGACTGGGTGGAGCTGGAGGGGAGTGAGGCTGGAGTCCCAGGTCCCACTGACAACTGAGCTCTTCCTGCCCACTGAGCCCAGGAGAAACAATCTGGGTTGTGAATGAGAGTCTGTCCCAAATCACGGTTGGATCCAAACAAGGAGCAAAGAAAAAGAGAGTGATTAAGCCTCATGGAGACTCCAATTCAGATTACAGGAGGTAACGTGTGACCATTACACCATGGGACAGAGTTTCTAAGAGCTTAACCCTGGAGTCGGCTTGTAGCTGGTTATTACCTGGTGGGCAGCCAGGGCCTCCCCTCCTGGTACTAATTAAAGGGCAAAATCTTTGTGAACCCAGAGGTAAGTTTGCTTGCTGGGATGCCGCCCCCTGGCAGACCTTATTTTCAGCAAATCTCAAAATTCTAAGAACAGGAAACACACAGTTAAGGTTACCCACATCATCTTAACTCTGCCCTCTTTCAGCAATGCCTCAATATCCCCCCTTAACACCAATACATTTCCTTTGCCAGCACCACAGCCGTTGAAATGTACAAGCTCTTCACTTCCATTTATGACCTTTTAAACCACACCCCCAGCTCCAGTGGGGAGTTGGACTGACCAGGTACAACCCCAGGGTTTGTGCAGGCTGGGCCGGGCCATGAGAAGAACTGCAGAGCCAGCCCCCAATCATTCCTACCCAGAGATTCCCCCCACATATCACCAACCCCGTCTCACTCAACACCATTGCCACCTTATCATGAAAGCCTGGGTGGGGTGAGCTCATTTCCTAGCAGAGCTCTGAGCCAGCTGGCCTTCAGCGGCTGCCCTGTGACACCCAAAGGGTTAATTTAGAGGGAGCTGATTAGCCTCCAGGATGGCCTGGTTGATCTCCACCCACATCTTTATGGTTCTGGCCCATGTTTCTTATGGAACGAAATACGACTCGATGTCCCTTTGAGCCATTGTATAAATATGACCAAACAAATCAAATCAAGCCCACACAGCACTAAGGCTAAACCGGTTATAAACACCACGACGCTAACTATGGGTTGAACACAGAGTTGTCAAGCTATGGGCAAATCAGTAACTCAATCAGTAAATGATATTGCATTGGAATCAGCTAAATCAAGGGAGAGAATTCTTCCAGGAGGGTGGGTCAGGTTTTGTGGCCCGCATCATGCGGGAGGTCAGACTAGATGATCATAATGGTCCCTTCTGACCTTAGAGTCTATGAGTCTATGGGTACATCTACACTACAGCGGGGAGTCGATTTAAGATATGCAAATTCAGCTACGTGAATAGCGTAGCTGAATTCGACGTATTGCAGCCGACTTACCCCGCTGTGAGGACGGCGGCAAAATCGACTTCTGCCGCTTTTTGTCGGCGGCGCTTACTACCACCTCCGCTGGTGGAGTTAGAGCACCGATTTGGGGATCGATTGTCGCGTCCCGATGGGACGCGATAAATCGATCCCCGAGAGGTCGATTTCTACCCACCGATTCAGGCGGGTAGTATAGACCAGACCTAAGAGTCTAAGTCATCAATTTAGTCAGCTGATCAGAATAACACAACAGATAATCCACACTCATAAATCCTAAAACAGTAATGCGAGGAGCGGCGGCCTGTTTAGATATAAACCCCTGCTCAGAAAAATTCATCCAGACTGTGCAATCCACACTGAACTGGCTGAATATTTCAGTATTGAAACCAAATGACTGTTCATGTTTAAACTACAATCTTAAAGCCAATTAAAGGTTCCTCCTTCGATTGCATGATTGTGTGGGTAACCCTTCTCCTTCCCCCTCCAACACAGATACAGACCTTAGTGAGGCTTTTGAAGCAGAAGTTTAACAGCTCTCACTGAACCGTTCATAGCTGACCGTTTAGTTTCTTTAGAAGCTTTCACAGGATGAGAAGCAAACGTCAATGATGTTATAGGGCAGAGTTTCAGGAGTAGTTAGATTTGGGGAACTATTCTTTCTGGCATCTTCCCTGTGCGGATTTTACAGGTGATCAACACAGATGCATGTGAAATACACCTTGGAGACAGACAATGTGGCCCAATCTAATTGGAATGAGGCAGACTTTGGGCTAATCTCAGTTTGGAAAAGTCTCCCTTAACTCAGAAGTTTTCTTAATATAGCTGTTGTTACCAACCATATTCAGGATGGATGTGTGACCGCCAAAGGTATTCAAAAGGAAAGAAAAGCCCAGTTTTGAGGAGGTTTCCATAGCTTGGCCTCAGACTTTAACAGCCAGCCTCCTCAAAAGGAAAAGGGATCTCTGCACTCCTCAAAATAACTGGTTGCAAAACTTTTTAACAGAAAATTTACCCACTGCATCATGCATCCATCACCATTCTTAAAAACAAATGTGGACGTTTCATGACAGATGTCACCTCTTGTTTGCAAATAAATAAAACCTGAACTTAGCATAATACATCTGTCAAAACAATAAATATGCCTTTTTGGGCCTTGCAGTGAAAATGAGCACGTGAGTCCGGGTGGGGGAGAGCAAGCGACGGAGGGAGGGGGGAATGGAGTGAGTGGGGGGCGGGGCCTCAGGAAGGGGTGGGGCAGGGGCAAGGCCTCAGGAAAGAGGCAGGGCAGTGGGCGGGGCAAAGGTGTTCGGTTTTCTGGAATTAGAAAGTTGGCAACCCTAAATTTGGAGTGTGCTGTTGTTCATCGTTTCAGACTGGAGATTTAAAAACACTGCAGTTTCCTTGGTAGCATGCCCAATAACTTGGAGTATTCTCTCCTGTTGACTGAACTGAACTTGAACTTTCTCGATGGCCTTGTGGATGCGCCAGGAAAGAAGCAAAAATAAACTAAGAAATAAAATCTCTACGTCCCCTGTAGATCTGAACTACATTTTGTCAAACAAAGTTACGTGACCAAATGGCCTTCAGGAAAGAGAGAAAACCGCATCTCAAGGAGGTAAAAGACACTTTCAGTTTCATAGCAAGTCACATTCCAGAGCAGGTTAAATGGGATGACTCTGAATAAGGACAAGATTCTCCCACTGCGGTCACCTCTGACCTATTCAAACCTGTTTCACTCAGCGCTGTCTCATTATTATGGAGTTGTGTTATTTACGAAAATTTTATCATCATCATAATGGGAAAAAACCAGCCAGCGTTTTCTTCGACAAATAATCCCAACTCAGCAGGAAAATGACCAGAAGTGGCTTTGGAAATAGATCCAAACTGGGATTTAAATTTCTAATGCTCATGTCATGTTTGGGATTGAATTCCCCTTTCCGGTTGGTGACTCTTTCATCTGCAGCCCAAATGAATCTGATTTCAGATCACAGAAATTAATGGATGATTTCCAAGCACAGATAGCTAAGGACACTGCATCCATAGGCGCCGGCTTGCAATTGTCCCGGGGGTGTGCACAACCCCCACTCAACCCCAGACGCCGCCCTCCACTCCACCCCTTCCCCAAATGCCTCACCCCCACCCCACCTCTTCCCCACCTCTTTCCGCTTCCTCCCCTGAGCGTGCCCCGTCCCCACTCCTCCCCCTCCCTCCCAGTGCCTCCTGAATGCTGCAGAACAGCTGATCCATGGTGGGAGAGAGGCGCTGGAAGGGAGGGGGAGGAGTTCATTGGTGGTGCCGTCGGCAGGCGAGAGGCGCTGGGAGGGAGGGGGAGGAGTTGATTGGTGGTGCTGTTGGCAGGCGAGAGGCGCTGGGAGAAGGTGGGGAGCTGGCTGCTGGTGTGTCCTAAGCACCCGCTACTTTTTTTCCATGGGTACCCCAGCCCTGGCGCACCCACGGAGTCGGCACCTAGGACTGCATCCTACGACGGTTGGGAGGTGGAGGGTAGGATGTGAAGAAAATAAACTCCATATGGCTTCAACAGAAGGTAACACTGCTGTGGTGATGGGGAAGGTGGGGATCTCCTTCAGGTGTCACAGAGACTGAAACTACACTTTCCTTCCTGCCCCTGTTCCTGCTCTTTGTTATATTTAAAAATATTTTAAATGATAAAAAGGGTATACGAAAGAATGGCTGTTCAGCTCCAGGCAGTGCAAGTGGGAATGAGACAACCTGTCCCAAGAGGGGAACTCGGTGACTCTAAAGCAATGGGAGGAACAGTAGAAATGAGATACGATGGGTTTCTTTAGACTAGGAAAATGATGGCGGTTAGGTCAGGTCATGAGGAAACATGCTAAGTAACCCCAGCCACTATAAATGGGCCATGCCTTTATTGCAGGAAGTTTTGGGTTTTTACAACGGGATATTTAACTCAAACCAGCTACAGCCGTGGAAAATCCTTGTGGAGACCCATGTAGTTAGTTGAGGTCATCCTTATTCTCCCACCTGTGGCTGATGGACATTCCTGGTAGGACTCAGAGGACAAAGGAGTTGATAGAAAGGACCATGGGATTCACCCCAAAGAAGGGCAAGCTGCAAAAGGCAACAAGGATCAGGGATAGCCGTGTTAGTCTGAATCCACAAAAACAACGAGGAGTCCGGTGGCACTTTAAAGACTAACAGATTTATTTGGGCATAAGCTTTCATGGGCTACAGCCCACTTCATCGGATGCACAGAATGGAACATAAAAAAAGCATGAAAGCTTATGCCCAAATAAATCTGTTAGTCTTTAAGGTGCCAAAAGGCAACAGTGGGAAACTTATCTGGGGGACCCATGAGTGACACAAATGGTGCAAACAGCCTTAAAGGTCACTATGTGGCACTGAAGAAAAACAATCTTTTGTCAGCTCTAGACAAGGTTTTGGGGGGTTTCTCTTCCTGGTGGATTCTCTGCTGACAAAGAGCTGAGCTCTCATGGAAGCTTTTCCCCACACTAGAAGCACCTACATGTTCTCTGTCCTGTGTGCCTCTTCTGATATGCGATAAGAGTAAGCGCAGAGGGAAGGTTTCACTGCACTCCCAGCATTCATAGGGGCTCTATTCCTTGTGGATTTTCTGATGTGTACAAAGGTTTGCACTCGGACTGAAGGTTGTACTACACTCCCAGCATTCATAGGGGCTCTCTCCTGTGTGGAGTCTCTCCTGTCTAATAAGGCCATTGTGGCGACTGAAGTTTTTCCCACACTCAAGGCATGTGTTGTTTGTCTCTCCTCTGGGGATTCTCTGCTGGGCTCTGCTTTCCTTGAGGTCCTTTTGAGTTCCCTGGCAATTACTGGATTTATCCACTTTCTCCCCTGCTTGGTTTCCCAGCTGTCTTCCTGGCCTGTGCTGACTTTCCCAGGTTTTTCCCTGCTCGTGACTCCTGGACACATTCCCTTTCGATCTCTGTGATAATGTTCTGTGCAGTTCCGCTTGCTCAGCACCTTCCTGCTCAGAATTCTGTTCTGCATCCGCACTCACCATCCCATCGCCTGCGGGGAAACAGAGAGAGAAGCCTCAGCAGCAGGGATGGAAAAGGGGAGAACAAACCAAAATAAGAGCTTGAGAGCTGAGGAAATAAATCAGGAACTGATCTGAGAGCAGGAGGAAGACCCAGGAAAAAACAATAACAGGAAATGTGGACATGGCGGAAGTGCTAAATGCCTTTTTTGTTTCAGTTTTCACGAAAAAGTGTAGTAGCGATCGAATGTCTAACACAGTGAGCACCAGCGAAAATGAGGTCGGATCTGAGGCTACAATAAGGAAAGAACAAGTTAAAAATTACGTAGACAAGTTAGGTGTCTTCAAGTCACCAGGGCTGGATGAAATCCATCCTAGAATACTCAAGGAGCTGACTGAAGAGATATCTGAGCCAGTAGCAATTGTGTTTGAAATCTCATGGAAGACAGGAGAGATTCCAGAGGACTGGAAGAGGGCAAATATAGGGCAGGTCCATAATTAAAATGCTGCACTGGCATAACTGTGCCGCTGTAGTGCTTTAATGAAGATGCTCTAAGTCAACAGGAGAGACTTTTCCCAGTAGTTAATCCCCTTCCCCAAGAGGCACTAGCTATGTCAACTGGAGGAGTCCTGTTGACATAACACTGTCTACATGAAGAGTTAGGTTGGTATAACTGTGTCACTCAAGGGTGTGGTATTTCGCACTCCCGAGCAATGTAGTTATACTGATAACTGTAGTGTAGACCAGACCAGAGTGCCAATCTATAGAAACAAGAATAAGGACAATCCGGGGAATTACAGTCCAATCAGTTTAACTTCAGTACCTGGAAAGATAATGGAGCAAATAATCAAGCAATCAATTTGCGAACACCTAGAAGATAATAAGGTGATAAGTGACAGTCAACACGGATTTGGCAAGAACAAATCATGTCAAACCAACTTAATAGCTTTCCTTGACAGGGTAACAGGCCTTGTGGATGCGGGGAAAGCGGTAGCTGTGGTATATCTTGACTTTAATAAGACTTTTGATATTGTTTTGCATGACCGTCTCATAAAAAAACTAGGCAAATATAGCCTAGATGGAACTACTATGAGGTGGGTGCATAACTGGTTGGAAAACTTTTCCCAGAGAGCAATTATCAGGGGTTCACAGTCAAGCCAGAAGGGCATATCTAGTGGGGTCCTGCAGGGATCGGTCCTGGGTCTGGTTCACTATCTTCTTTAATGATTTAGATAATGGCATAGAGAGGACACTTATAAAGTTTGTGGGCAATACCAAGCTGGGAGGGGTTGCAAGTGCTTTGGAGGAGAGGATTAACATTAAAAATGATCTGGACAAACTGGAGAAATGGTCTGAAGTAAATAGGATGAAATTCAATAAGGACAAATGCAAAGTGCTACATTTAGGAAGGAACAATCAGTTGCACACATACAAAATAGAAAATGACTGCCTAGGAAGGAGTACTGCGGAAAGGGATCTGGGGGTCATAGTGGACCACAAGCTAAATATGAGTCAACAGTGTAATGCTACTGCAAAAAAAAGTATTAGCAGGAGTGTTGTAAGCAAGACTCGAGAAGTAATTCTTCTGCCTACTCCATGCTGATTAGTCCTCAGCTGGAGTATTATGTCCAGTTCTGGGCGCCACATTTCAGAAAAGATATGGACAAACTGGAGAGAGTCCAGAGAAGAGCGACAAAAAATATTAAAGGTCTAGAAAACATAACTTATGAGGGAAGGTTGAAAAAAATTGGGTTTGTTTAGTCTGGAGAAGAGAAGACTGAGGGGGACATGATATCAGTTTTCAAGAACATAAAAAGTTGTTACAAGGAGGAGGGTGAAAAAATGTTCTCCTGAATCTCTGAGGCTAGGACAAGAAGCAATGGGCTTAAATTGCAGCAAGGTGGTGTGACACTACGCCCCATATTCTTCATAGAGATAGTGTTGTGATTTGAATATGGCATTACTAAGTTGTATTTCATGCAAGATGGATCATGTGCTGTATCATTGAAACGGTTATGATTTACTGAATGTGATTATCCTATTTGTATGCATTTATCATTTCTGTATCTGAAGTTAGGAATATTGACTATGTAACAATTACAAGTGATTTTTCACCTGGGGAATGCCCACCAGACAAAATGCAATCAGTCTGACTGGTTAGACAATGGACCATTAGGAAGAACAATAGGACTTTGAAGATGCTAATCTCCCACCTTCGTGAGGTGCTTCCTGGGATGCAGCTTTGACACTGCAGGGTCATGTGATCATGTCACCTGGTACTGGACCCCATCTTGGACTGCTAGTATTTTTGCATTAGTGGGGGGCGGGGGGGGGGATCAAACTGGGAAACAAAGGATTCCCGCCATATGTAAATCCTATTTAAGGATGGGGAGTGAGTTAATCAGAGTCAGTTCTTCACTGAATCCCCACCCAAGATGACTGCTGAAAATGCCTAAGACTGATCTGGAGAAGAAAGGACTGGACCCAGGCTAGAAGGTGTCTGGCCTGTGAAAGGAATATCTGGAGTTTTAAGCTGCAAGCAAGATCAGTTTGTCTACACGAAACTCTGCAACTTGCTTAAAACAACATTTAAGGTGAGACATTACTACTTGTAGCCAGTTTCTTTAGTGTGTTAAACTTAGTTTGCGTGTTTGCTTTATTTGCTCAGTAATCTACTTTGATCCTTTATAATCACTTAAAATCTATCCTTTGTAGTTAATAAATGTGGTTTTGTTTTTATAAACCAGTTTGTGGACTTCATAACGGGGGGTGGGGGAGGAGAGGGAAGCTGTGCAGATCTTTCTCCACATTGTGGGAGGGAGCGAATTTAATGAGCTTACGCTGTACAGTTTTCTGTGCAGTACAAAACAATATAATTTTGGGTTTACACTCCAGAGGGGGTGTGCACTTGAGGTGTGCTGGGAAATTCCTGAGCTGTCTTCCCACGCAGAGCTGATCTCAGTGTCTGTGTCTTTCTGCAGCTACCTGTGTGTGTGCTGGAGGAGGCTTGAGGGCCTGGCGCAGCTGGGCAGTGTAAGGGAATCCAGGCTGGTGGAACCAGCGGGCTCAGGGGTACCCCAGTACATCAGGTGGCACCCCGGTGGGCGGGGGGACAACCTGTCACAGGGAGGGTTAGGTTGGACATCAGGAAAATCTTCCTAACTCTCAGGGCAGTTAAGCACTGGAACAAATTACCTAGGCAGGTTGTGGAATCTCTGTCATTGGAGGTGTTTAAGAGCAGGCCAGACAAACACCTGTCAGGGTTGGTCTAGATAACACTTAGTCCTGCCATGAGTGCAGGGGACTGGACTAGATGACTGATCGAGGGCCCTTCCAGTCCTACACTTCTATGATTCCCTCAAACTGCTCCAACTGAGGGAGAGAGGAGAGGAGCAATTTTCCCTCCACATCCCATGCAAACACTCCCATGAAGGGAGGTGAGGGAGGGAGCTACTGACATGAGTCAGTCGGGGTGGGTAGGAACTCATGAGCTATCTCTGCCCAGAAGATATGACACCTGCTGGGGACAATCCTAAACTCAGACTGCTCACAAGGTCTTTGTAGGGAATCCCAGCTGTTTCCGTCAGGTACTGACAGTTTCTGAGTTGGTTGAATGATTCCTCTCCTGTGCGGCTGCCTCTCAGGATCTCTCTTTCTCCTGAGCCCTGGAGATCTGGGACCCATGGCTCCTCCTCCCATTCCAGCTGGGAGATCACATCAGGTTTGGAAACTGGAAACCCTGCCCAGGGGAAAGAAAACAAGGGAGATCAAGTGAACTCTTGAGACATTTGTCACAAAAATGTTCCATTGTTTTAACCTCGGTCCATTGTAAAGCCATAAAATCCCAGGGACAGATGCCCAGGTGCTCAAAGGTGCAAAGCTCTCTGCTTATGAGGGATTTAACTATCCTCATCTGTGCTGGGAACACACACAGCCAGACACTCACCCTGAAAGAGGCTCCTAAGACACAGAGAAGATAACTCTATGTGCCAGATGGTGAGGACTCTAGGAAGAGGGACATCGCCCTGGAACTGCTTCAGACTGAGATGGAAAAAGGCCAAGAGATAACGGGTGAGGCATAGGTAAGGGTACGGCTCTGTCACGGAGGTTACAGAATCCATGACTTTCCGGGACCTCTGTGACATCTTCCGTGGAGGCAGGGCTGGAGCGGCTGGCAGCCCCAGGGCCCTCGGAGCAGCGGCCCCAGGGCTGAAGCAGCAGCTGGGATTGGGTCAGCCCTGCTGGAGCTGGTGCAGTGGTGGGGCTGGAGCAGCTGCTGGCAGTCAGCCCCAGGGCCACCGCAGCAGAGACCCTTCAGCCTCTGGAGCAGCTGGCCAGCAGTTAGCCCCGGGGCCACCCGAGAAGCTGGCTGGTGGGCTGACCGCTGGAGCAGCAGCCACAGGGTTGAAGCAACAGCCGGAGTTGGCTCAGCCCCTGCTGCGGGAGCAGCGGCGGGGTTGGAGCAGCTGCCGGAGGTCAGCCCTCAGCAGTGCTCCAATTGTTAGTCCCCGCCCCCAGGGTATTTTTAATAAAAGTCAGGGACAGGTCATGGGCTTCTGTGAATGTTAGTTTATTACCCATGACCTATCCCTGACTTTTACTAAAACTACCCAGGACAGAATTTGAACCTTAGTCCCATGGAAGCACATGAAAAGATGGGAGTTGCCTTACCAAGTGGGGGGTCAGTGCTAACAAGGCTAATTCAATTAGGGTGGATGTGGCAACTGTTGGGGATGGGCTACATCCACCCTAATTGAATTGGCCTCATTAGCACTCACCTCCCACTTGGGAGTTGCCTTACCATCTTTTCATGTGCTGTATATTTATACCTGCCTACTTTTTTTCACTCCATGCATCTGATGAAGTGGGTTATGAAGTGGGTTATAGCCCACAAAAGCTTATGCCCAAATAAATTTGTTAGTTTCTAAGGTGCCACAAGGACTCCTCGTTGTTTTAACCATGGTATGTAACCTATCACTTAAACTAGCCTTTGTATCAGATAACTGGAAGATAGCTAAATAATGCTGATTTTTCAAAAAGGCTCCAGAGGCGATCCTGGCTGGTAAGTCTAACTTCAGCACCAGGCAAATTGGTTGAAACTATAGTAAAGAACAGAAATATCAGACACATAGAAGAACATGATATATTGGGGAAGAGTCAACACAGCTCTTGTAAAGGGAAATCATACCTCACCAATCTATTAGAATTCTCTGAGGTAGTCAGCAAGCATGTGGACAAGGGTGATATAATGTACCTGGACTTTCACAAAGCCTTTGACAAGCTCCCACTCCAAGCTAGCCGGACCCTTGGTCTGACCCAACATGGCCATTCTTATGTTCTTATGACGAAAACTGTCACTGTACACCACTGATCCCAGACTCCCAAAGCAGTGGCATAGCCAGCTTCTCAGTGCAGGGTGAGCAAACATAAAAAAGGCGCCCCCCCTTGGCTCTTCCTCTGGCCACGCCCCCCCCTTGGCTCCTCCTCTGTCCGCTCTGCGCCCCCCCCCTTGGCTCCTCTGGCTACACTGCGGCCATGCTGCACCCCCCCTCGGAGGGGCTCGTGGGGGGGGGGGGCCGGGCGTGGGGGCAAGGGTAGGGGGTGGGCGCTGCTCGCTTCTCCCAGGGGCTGGGGGAGAGGAGCAGTGGGGCGGACAGCAGCTGGCAGGCAGATCCCCTCTCCCCGGCAGCTTCCTGGTTCCCTCGGCCCGGGCAGCCCAGCATTTTTTTCAAAAGGGGAGCCTGCCGGGCTGCCGCTGGGGCAGTGGCGTAGCCAGGTTCTAAGAGCAGGGGGAGCAAACATAAAAAAGGCGCCCCCCCCGTGGCTCCTCCTCTGGCCACGCCCCCTTGGCTCCTCCTCCGGCTGCTCCACGTCCCCCCCCCTTTGGCTGGCTCCTCCGGCTGCACCCCTCCCGCCCTCATGGAGTCCACTCCGCGCTGGCCTCCCCTCTGCGCTGCTACGGTGCCAAGCACCCCCCTTGCCGGGCCCCCCCAGGCGGGGGGTGAGATGACACCCCCACATGCCTCGAGCTGGGCCGAGCCGCGGTGGGGTCCGTGTCCCTTTAAGAGCGGGGCTGGGCTGAGCCGAGCCGGCGGGGGGTGGCTCCGCTCCCTGCTGCAGGCTGATGCCGGAGCCTGGGCTGAGAGCCCCGCTCGTCTCCTGCACCAGCTCTGGGCGGGGCTTTGCTGCGGCTCCCCCAGTCCCAGCCGCCCCCTGCACGATAGGGGCGGGTTGCATGAGGCAGGACCGGGTGGGGCTGAGGGCTGAACAGGCCCGGCAGGGTGGTGCGGGGCTGCTGGGGCCTGGAGCGGGAAGCTGGGGAAGGGGTGGCACGGCCTCAACCCCCTGGGGCTGCCTGCCCTGCGGAGGAGGCAGAGGGGCGCAAGCCGCAGCAGGACCCCAGCCCGGGGAGGCAGGAGCAGCCCCGGGGGTGCTGGGCGTGTGCAGGGCAGAGCCCCGGGAGAGCCCGAGCCCCAGCCCAGCGGCGGGCAGTGCTGCAGAGGAGGAGCCCGTGGCGGGCGAGGGGAGCCCCAGGCAGGGGGAGCCGGGCTGCCCGCGAGAAGCTGAGGGGAAGCGGCTGCTTCCCCTGCACCCCACTAGCTACGCTACTGCCTCCCCCCACCCCATCCTGCCACAATCCAGCCCCTCCCCTAATTGGGGGAGGGATAGCTCAGTGGTTTGAGCATTGGCCTGCTAAACCCAGGGTTGTGAGCTCAATCCTTGAGGGGGCCATTTAGGGATCTGGGGCGCGCGCACACACACAACAACAAAAAAAACCCATCAGGGACAGTAATTGGTCCTGCTACTGAAGGCAGGGGACTGAACTTAATGACCTTTCAAGGTCCCTTCCAGTTCTAGGAGATAGGTATATCACCTAGTAGCCTGAGTAATGGACCATCCCTTTGTGCTGGACATTCTACGAACACGACATGCCCTGCCCCAAAGAACTGGCAATTTAAGAATAAGATGAGAGACAGATAGATGCGGGCAGGGAAGGAAATAACGAGACCTGTTGGTCACTCTGACAGGCAGTGATCTTAGCACACCAGCATCCTAGCCATTGTTACATTTGGTAGGCCCCATGGAAAAGGTGAGTTGTGGAGAGGGATGGGAAGGAGGAAGCTTGGGGGATACTTTTGAGGAGCTCCTCCCAAGCATGAGGAGCAGCGGCGAAGGCACAAAGGGGCTTGTTTGAAATGTTAACAAGTGGGTGATGGAATATGGCACCGTGGTCCGGTGAGAGGTCAAAGTCAGCATCTCGACATTTGGCCTTAAAAGTGAAGATTAGCAGCTTATGTTTGATTCAATAGCGGCAGGGGAGCCAGTGGAAAGACTCAAAGAAAGGCCTTTGTCATGAATTGTCAGTGTCTTATATGCCCCATCCTTTAGACAGTCTCTCTTGGGAGCACCTCTCCACTGCATCAGGGGCCAAGCTTCCCATGTCCACAGACTTGTTGGTCTGGGGGAGCATGGGCTCCTAAGCCCACCCACCCCGACCTCGGCTTGAGAGTCTGAGCTCCAGGCCAAGCCCAGCCCTGAGCTCCAGACCCGTAGTGTGTAGGTGTAGCTTTCTCTGGGGACATCCCCCACAGCTTTACTATTCAGAGACCAGGCCTCCTGGTGGCCACACCCATTTTTCTCGTTGTGGCTCTCCAGGGAGTCCAAATGATTTCAAATTCCTGCTAGACACTCTCTCTCTGCAGGAGGAAATGTAAGCAGTAGGTATTGGCAGCATCGCAAGAAGAACCTGGCCTTTATTAAACAACTGGACTACAGAACAGAAGGGTCATTAGGTTAGTCTGATGAAACAAAACAAATCACAATTTATGTTGGCAGAATCATTTGCCCAGCTTTTCCAAATCCTCCTCAATTTCAGCTCTCTCTCTCCTTCCCTCTCCCCTGTTTCAGTCTCTGTGCCCTCCTGGGCAGCAGCAAACTCCTGTTCACACCCAGTCCCTTTGTCCCAGGTTGCACGTCCTTTGTGTTCCCATGTTCTGCTTCCCTTGTCTCCTAGTCATTACGTATTAGTGTCCAGTTGTTGGTATTGCAGTTCAGGGTGACTGCACATGTATTCCCTGTCTATGATCCACCAAGGGCACCCACGCTCAGGCTTCGAGCTCCCCAGCTGTCACCTCTCTTGGGCAGTGACACACATCTCACTGCCTCCTGACAAGGGTATTTCCAGGCTGCACTATCCCCTGCCTAGGCTCTGAATTCCCCAGCAAGACATACTATCCTAGCAGGCCTGCCTTGCCTTGCCTTGCCTTGCCTTGCCTTGCCTTGCCTTCAGAGACGGTAAACAGTGTAATTGCCCACAGGTTAGTGTAACTGCACACAGCTCTGTCTAAGCAAGTGCATTAATTCTTAAGGAGAAAGCAATACAGAGAAAATATTTATTCAAACGGTAAAAGAACTGACATGCCTGCTAATAAGCTCACCAGAGATCAATCACTGCAACTCCAACAAGCTCTGTGGCTGGTAAGCATTTCTTCATGCACACCAAGGGTTTATTCTGAGGGGGGGGCAAACTACAGTCCAGGGGCCGCATCCGGCCCACCAGCCATTTTAATCCAGCCCTCAAGCTCCCATTCTGGTGCTCCAGCTGAGGAGCAGGGTTGGGGGCTGCTCTGTGCAGCTCCCGAAAGCAGCAGCATGTCCCCGCTCCAGCTCCTACACGTAGGGGCAGCCAGGGGGTGCTGCTCCACACACTGTTGCCACCCCAAGTGTCACCCCCATTGACCAGGAACCGTGGCCAATCGGAGCTGCAGGGGCGGTGCTTGCGGACTGGGCAGTGTGCACCAGAGCCGCCTGGCTGTGCCTCCATGTAGGAGCTGGAGGGGGGCATGCCGCTGCTTCTGGGAGCCGCTTGAGGTAAGCGCTGCCCCGAGCCTGCACCCCTGAGCCACCCCCCTACACCCCAACCCCCTGCCCCAGCCCTGATCCCCTCCCGCCCTCCAAACCCCTTGGTCCCAGCCCAGAGCACCCTCCTACACCCCAAACTCCTCATCCCCAACCCCACCCCAGAGCCTGCACCCCCAGTGGGAGCCTTCACCTCCCCCATGCCCCAACCCCCTGTCCCAGCCCTGATTTCCCTTCCACTCTCTGAACCCATCAGTCCCAGCCCAGAGCACCCTCCTACACCCCAACCCCTCAGCCCCACCCCAGAGCCTGCACCCCCAGCTGGAGCCCTCACCCCCTGTCCCCTGCACTCCATCCCTCCCGCTCCAGCCTGGAGCCTCCTCCCGCACCCTGAACTCCTCATTTCTGGCTCCACCCCAGAGCCCTCACTCCCAGCCAGAGCCCTCACCCACTCCCAGCCCCAATTTCGTGAGCATTCATGGCCCGCCATACAATTTCTTTACCCAGATGTGGTCCTCGGGCCAAAAGTTTGCCCACCCGTGGTTTATCCTGTGGTTACAAACTCAGAAGACGCCCACTCAGTTTTATGGGGCCATAGGTGCTGGAACTAAGGGTGCTGGAGGTGCTGCTGCACCTCCTGGCTTGCAGTGGTTCCCATCATACACAGGGTTCACAGTTTGGTTTGATGACTCTCAGCATCCCCACTACCTAAATTGTTCCAGTGCCCCTGTATACGGGGCCTCAGTAGGCCAAAGTCCCGCCCACCCTTCCCTAAGGATTGGGCCCCTCTTGGCCCAGAGTTCCTGTGTGCGTGATGAGAAAGAAGGGCCCGAGTCAGTTTCAATTCAGGCTATTGATCCCAAAATCCTTTCTGCATCTGTCTCTGGAGAACCCAGTTTGCATTGGTATAGGCGAGCCTCTGCAGGTGGTGGTGCTTTTCTGGCGGTGTTACAACATGAATAAATTTGCCTAAGCAATGCTCACTGCTCTCGGTTCCTGGAGGAACTACCCTTCCTCATAGCAATACATGCAGTCCCTGTTCCGCGTGGATACATAAACGATTCATACAATGGACGCCAAAGACATTGAATTTCATTCCATAAGGTGTGACCCGGATACTGCAGGAAATTGCCATGCCTGTCACAACTAGGTTTTCCATTGTCTCTTCAGGGCACTCCATTCGTATGTGGACAGTTCTTGATAATGCATCTATGCCAGTCTAGACAAGGCTACATTACTGTGAGAGTCATTACTTCCCATGTCCCAGAAGAGGAATTAACTCCACACCCAGAGCATGACAATGCGAAGTGAGAGTGGAAGCAGAGTCATGCATATTTTCATTGAAAAAAAAATACTACCAAACCGTCCCACTTTCTCCACAGGGTGACGTGGTCAAAGCAAAGGGCTAGGATAATGAATCATAAAATCATAGAAATGTAGGCCTGGGAAGGACCTCCAGAGGTCATCTAGTCCAGTGGTTCTCAAACTAGGGCCGCTGCTTGTTCAGGGAAAGCCCCTGGCGGGCCGGGCCGGTTTGTTTACCTGCCGCGTCCGCAGGTTCAGCTGATCGCGGCTCCCACTGGCCGTGGTTCGCCGCTCCAGGCCCATGGGGGCTGCAGGAAGCGGCATGGGCCGAAGGTCTGGAGTAGAGAGGTAGACCTGTGAGTCATCAGCCTAGAGATGGTAGCTGAATTTGTGTTTGTGGATGGGATTCCCCAGGGGTAAGTTATAGAGGAAGAAGAGAAGGGGACCAAGGACAGAGTGGGAATGTGGAGGATCCTCCTAAGGACATGCTGAAGGAGAGAATAGAGAAGTAGCAGGAGAATCGGGGAGGAAAAGGGAAGGCAAGATTTCATGAAGAAGAGTATAGTTCATTGTATCAAAGGCTGCTGACAGGTCAAGGAGGATGAATGTTCCTCATTCTCGGGTAACCCGGAACTCCAACTCAATCCTTCCCCACCAACAGCACCACTGCTGAGCCCTCCACCTGCTTTTCCCCATAAGAACGGCCCTACTGGGGCAGACCAAAGGTCCATCCAGCCCAGTGTCCTGTCTTCCGACAGTGGCCAAGGCCAGGTGCCCCAGAGGGAATGACCAGAACAGGTCATCATTAAGTGATCCATCCCCTGTTGCCCATTCCCAGCTTCTGGGAAACAAAGGCTAGGGACACCATCCCTGCCCATCCCGGCTCATAGCCACAGTGGTTCTAATTGTCTCCTTGATGGATCTCAGTTACTTGGCATCCATCACACCCACTGCCTTTTTGGGGAAGCTAAAAACCACAGAGATTGGAACTTCAGGTGATCATGAGCCAAACTGATGAGTCCAACAGACTGAAATGCACATGTCCAGCAAATCTAAGGCTCTGTTAACCCCCCAAAAGTTTCCAGCAATCAGCTCTCACAGCAATTCATTGACTGAAGAGGACACGCTGGGACCACTGAACCTGAGCTACACCCAGGCATTTTAGCCTGAGCCCAACTTGGGACAGCTTTCAGACAATGTCTGTGATGCGTTTTTCTTGGCATTCTACAAGAATTCGTCTTGGAGGTTTTGCACCGATACCAGAATTTCTGGGTTAACAGCAATATTTGAAAGTGCTCTCAAATCCACAGGCAAATTCTGGCTCTGCCCCACCCCCTGAGCTGGGAGCTGGCAATAGCAACTTGGAATAGGTCAATGGAAAGGGAAGGGGCAGATTCTCCACCTCTTGAAGTCTTCATGCCAAGACTGGATGTCTTCCTGGAAGATAATTTAGTCAAGCACAAGCTATTCAGATCAATGGTCAGAACCATGGGCCTTGAAGCCGGGGCCACAGGAGCGGCCACACATCAACCTTCCACTTGGCAGCCTGCTAACAATGGCTGACCAGCACCCCGGACGCCGAGACCCAGTTTGAAGCTCCGCCCCTGACATCCCATTGGCAGAGTCACAGAGTTGCCAATTGGCCTGCTGACCCTACTTAAACCAGCAACAGGAACCGGAAGTTGTCTGAATAACTGGGATCCGCCCTGCTCTGGATTGTGTATCTTGTGGCTCTCAGACCCACTCCCCTGGCTTGACTTCCGAGGGCCCTGACCTGGCTTGGCTCCTGGCATCTGAGCCGTGGTTCTTTCTGATTTGTCGCCTGCCTTTGACCCCCTGGTATCCTGACTTCGACTGACGCTGGTTACCAACTTGTGGTTCTGAACTCTGGTTTATCTCCTGCCTCTAACCTCCCAGGATCCTGACCCAGGCTCTTGGCTCCTGACTGTGGACCCCAGCTCTGACCACTAGATCTGGTTGTCCATGACCCAGCCCTGACATCAGTACAGCAATAACTGGATGAAGTTCTATAGCCTGTGCTATACAGGTCAGACTAGATAACCTAACGGTCCCTCCTGTCCTTAAAATCTGTAAATCTAGACTAGATATTGGAATACCAGCATTTCTCCAGCTGTGTGCACCGTGTCAGTGGCAACGATAAGTGAATGGTGGAGGGATTAGCGGAGCAGCTTGGCAGAGTTGTGACTGTGATAAAAGACAGGGGTATGTCAACCCTGAGGGAACGGGTGTGCCTCATTTAAGTGCTGATTGTTGTAGGTTGTGTCAGTAAAGGTGCACAGGGATTGTCAGCAGTTTGGTGGCATATACGCCAGGGTGAAGGGGCGGCACCATTTTGCCAGTCTGAGCTGGTTTGCGTGGATTGGGCTCACTGGTTCAGGGCAGGCCAGATGTAGGAAACTTCCATTCACGACACCAGACCCAAACCCAAGTTTGACCTTTGCAAAGAGGAGGGGTTAGATTGTGCCATGCTGCTCCTGTGTTCTGTTCCCAGAGTGCTCTGTGGCGTGGAGGGCAGAGTGCTTGTATATGTGTCATTGGTACATGGGGATGTTGCTGAAACAGGGCAGGGCTGGAGTTGCACGGTGGGGGTGGTGTGAACCTTAACTCGTCATTTTTCCTTCTAAGAACCGAGGGGACAGGAATCCTTACCCAGCGAGGTCACATTCTCATAGTTCTCCTGCATGACGTCTCTGTAGAGGGCTCTCTGAGCGGGGTCCAGCAGAGCCCACTCTTCCCTGGTGAAATACACAGCCACCTCCTTGAAGGTCACCGGTCGCTGAAAGACAAGGGTCCCTCACTCAGTGCCTGCTGCCCAGTGACAACCCCCCATCACAGGAGAAAAGGGCCAATCGCATGGAAGCTCTGGGAGGTGGGCCGTCAGCAGAGTGCCACTCCTACCCCACTCACAGCAGCCAGGAGACAGAGTGGGGAGAGACCCCTTCCCCTCCCCCCTCCCAGAAGACAGAGGGGGTGGGGGTCTTTGCATTCATCACATACCTACTAGCCAGAGGCAGATCAGAGGCGCCAACTTTCTAATTTCCCCAGGGGAGGAGGGCTCGATCCCTGCTTCACCCCAGGCCCTGCCCCCACTTCACCTCTTCCCCCAAAGCCCCACCACCGCCTCGTCTCTTCCCACCCCGCCTCTTCCTGGGCCTGCTCCACCTGCCCCGTTCCACCCCCTCCCCCAAGCATGCCCTGCCCTTGCTCTGCCTCTTCCTGCCCCGGTCCTCCCCCTCCACTGACCAGCTGATCCTCGGCGGGTAGGAGGTGCTGGGAGGGATGGGGAGGAGCTGATCGGGGGGCTGCTGGTGGGTGCTGAGCACCCATTATTTTTTTCCTGTGGGTGCTCCAGTCCCAGAGCACCCACGAAGTCGGCACCTATGAGGCAGATACAGGAAATCGAGCTGCTAGCCTGGAGCAAGGACAGCTCCCTGGTAGGAATCCCAACACCCTTCCCATTGCCATCAGCTGGATGTGAGGGGATGGGTTATCTCCCCTACACCTCACTGGTGGGGGTCCCCTTCATATCTCACACCAGCCCCTGGTTAGTAGATTCACATGCCAGCACTTAGAGGCTGGGGAGTTTTCCGAGTGCAGTCCAGGGGGTTGTTTCCTGTTCCATAGTTCAGGGCTTCTGTACCCCCAAACAGGGGCACTGGAACAATTTTTATAGTGGGGGTGCTGAGAGCCATTGAACCAAACGGTGAACTCTGTATATGATGGAAACTACTTCAAGCCAGGGGGCATTACCACACCCCCAGCACCTCCTAGTTCCAGCACCTATGCCCCAAACCTCATGGGTCTATTCCTAGGACCCAGCCCCCAGGTCAAACCAATCCCAGCGGGTTTGTCACACCCTGTCCCCTCCCTTTCTCCACCTCTCCCACCTCCAAGCCACAGTGCCCAGCAGATCCTGTCTGCTCTGTATTCTCCTCTCTCTCACACAGGAGCCCCCCGGCAACGCCCTGATCATCCCTACCTGAACTGGCTCCACAGCGGCCATTTCCCTTCCCTGTCGCCCGGGAAGAGGGGATGAGCAGGAGCGAAACATGGACGTTATTCTGCAGCCTGTCAGGACAAAAAGGGCAAGTGGGCAGATTGCAGAAAAGGCTTTATTTCAATTTACCTCACGATTCCCCACAGGCTCTTTCCCTGCAGAGCTGTTCTCGACTCTGCCATGCAGGGCAAATGCTTGGTCGCTTTATCACAGAGCAGACATGGCCCCTCTCACCAGCACTAAACCCACTGAGACATTTTTAAACCCTCCCAGGAACAAAGTCGCTGAACCAAATGCTAACCAAATGCTGATCTCATTTGTCCCCGTGTTAATCTGGAGTCACTCCTCCAATGACTCTGGATTAACACTAGTTTCAGTGAAACAAGGCTTTGGAGCGATGAGGACAGAATCCTTTTAAACAGGTCACATCTGGGATAAGGACTCAGGGCAACAGTTTTCCCTCCAAAATGTGAAGTTCCTGCAGTACTGAAGGCGGCAATGCAGCAAAAGTTGTGGTGATTGTGACAGACCAGGTAATTTCCTTGGTAAGTGTTACCGAATGAAGTAAGCATCTTTGGAGACCATTGTATGAAATGCAGAAGTTCTGTATTATTGTGGGCCAGGTAGATCGAAGGACTATATTGAACAAGGTGGCTGACAAGAATGGTCTTTGGCGACAAGATGTGTGAACTGGATTTCCTGGGATATATCTTGAATGTAAATCTCCCACCCCAGTTTATGCAAAATCCCAGCCTTCTAAAGCTATGCCCTGAGGAGTGGGCCTTTGTCTGCTGGCCACCTGTTAGTTGAGGCCAAGTTGTATAGAGGCAAGACTGAACTATTTATGGTTGTTCTGGTTCTAGTTAAGGCTGTTATGAACTTGTAACAACAGAAAAAAAGCGTAGTGGAGTTTGAGGGCCTGGCTCCTACCAGAGCCCTTGCTGGAGCTGGGGGTGGGGGCTGATTTCTGGTAAGCTTATGAGCATGCATGTAGGTTTTTATTGTTTTTAAACTGCTGCTAGCCTCTGGAGACAACGCAAAGTGCAGACACTGGCCTGTGTAGGCAGTGTGGCTTGCTCGGAATATCACAATGTAGACAGGGAGCTGTGCAGGCAGAAAACACTCTGGACAGGAGGAAGAGAAACATGGGACACTGCATTAGAGAGGTGATGGCTGGGAGCCAGAAGCCTAAAAGTGGGTGCCCTTAATGGACTGTGCAGTGGAGATACATGTGCAGTTGCCCTGAACTGTGAAAGTGATTTCATATCAGTATTTGCTAAAAGGATAGAACATTAGCTCACCACCTGCTGGCCACTCACACAGGGAGCACTGGGTGACGCTTTTTTAACAGGAGAATGGAGGGTGTGAAATTTCCATGCCGTCACTGGCTAACAATGGCCACTGATCCACCCCAGAGGTGGCTGCATCTCAGTGCTGGGGAAAGCAAACCCTCATGGAGACCATTTGTCATAAGGTTTTGGGGATACTTCTGGTTAGTCATAGTGTTTAAGGCCAGAAGGGATCAGCAGATCATCTGGCCTAACACCCTGTATATCACACAGCACCAGCACCACGCAACACCATCACACTAACCCAGAGACTGAAATCAGATCCCAGCATACCACGGGAAAATTAACTATTATGTTCCAGGGAGAGACTAGAAGGGAGTGAGGACCGCCGATGTCTGAGCCCTCTACAATGGCAGGGAGATGATTCAATGAGATACACAAAGACAATCCTGGTGATTGACCAGCACCCAACACTGCAGAGGAAGGTGAACCCCCCAGGGTCACTGCCAGTCTATCCTGGGGGAAATTCCTTCCTGACCCCACCCACTCAGAGCCTGAGCAGGCGAACTAGAACCAGCCAGCCAAGCACTTGAGAACGAGAATGCTCAGTGCCACCTCAGAGGCCTGGGCCTCCCATCCAGTGTCCCATCTCCAAACATGGCTGTCTCTTACAAAAATCAAATCCCATGGAGGAAAATAGAATGAAACATTAACTGTGGCAAGTCACGGGAAGTAAAATTAGGCAGGGAGGCCGAAAACGAATCTGAAGAACAATTAGCAAAAGACACACAAAGAGCAATTGTTTTTAATGTACATCAGAAGCAGAAAGCGGCCAGTCAGTGGGGCCACTGGACTATCAAGGTGCTACAGGAACACTCAAGAAAGATAAGCCTGTTGTGGAGGAGCTAAATGAATTATTTGCATAGGACTTCACTGCAGAGAATGTGAGGGAGATTTTCACGCGTGAGCCATTCTTTTTAGGTGACAAATCTGAGGAACTGCTCTAGACTGAGGTGTCAATAGAAGGTTTTGGAAGAAATTGATAAACTAAACAGTAATAAACCACCAGGGCCAGATGCTATTCAATCAGGAGTTTTGAAGGAACTCAAATAAGAAATTTCAAAACTACTAACTGTGGTATGTTACTTACTGCTTAAATCAGCCTCTGTACCAGATGAGTGGAGGATAGCTAATGTAATGCCGATTTTTAAAAAAGGCTCCAGAGAGGATCCTGGCAATTACAGGTCACTAAACCTAACTTTAGTACCAGACAAATTGGTTGAAACTATAGTAAAGAACAGAATGATCAGACACATAGAAGAATGTGTTAGAAAAGAGTCAACACGGCTTTTGAAAAGGAAAATCATACCTCACTAATCTTCTTTGAGGGGGTCAACAAACATGTGGACAGGGTGATCCAGTGGATATAGTGTACTTGGACTTTCAGAAAGCATTTGACAAGGTCCCTCACCAAAGGGTCTTAAGCAAAGTAGGCACAAGTGGGAAAGTCCTCTCCTGGATCAGTAATTGGTTAAAAGATGGAGGGGGGAGGAGGTAGGAATAAATGTTCAGTTTTCAAAGAGGAGTAAGGTAAATAGTGGGGTCCACCAATGATATGTACTGGGCCCTGTGCTGTTCAACATATTAATAAGTGATCTGGAAAAAGAGGTAAAGAGTGAGGTGGCAAAGTTTGCAGATGATACAAAATTACTCAAGATGGTTAAATCCAAAGTTGACTGTGAAGAGACACAAAAGTATCTCACAAAAGTGGATGAATGGGCAACACAATGGCAGATGAAATTCAATGTTGATAAATTCAAAGTAAGGCACATTGGAAAACATAATTCCAACTATACATATAAAATGCTGGGGTCTAAATTAGCTGTTATCACTCAAGAAAGAGATCTTGGAGTCACTGTGGATAGTTCTCTGAAAACCTCCACTCAGTGTGCAGCAGCAGTCAAAAAAGCGAACAGAATGTTAGGAATCATTAGAAAAGGGATAGATAAGACAGTAAATATCATAATGCCTCTATATAAATCCACGGTACGCCCACATCTTGAATACTGTGTGTACTTCTGGTCACCCCATCTCAAAGAAAGATATATTAGAATTGGAAAAGTACAGAGAAAGACAACAAAAATGATTAGGGGCATGGAACAGCTTCTACATGAGGAGAGAATAAAAAGACAGGGACTGTTCATCTTAGAAAAGTGATGACGAAGGGGAGATATGATGAAGATATATAAAATTATGACTGGGGTGGAGAAAGTGAATCAGGAAGTGTTATATACCCCTTCACATAACATAAGAACCAGGGGCACCCAACAAAATTAATAGACAGCAGGTTTAAAACAAACATATGGAAGTACGTCTTCAGAAAGCATACATTCAACCCGTGAAACACATTGCCAGAGGGTTTTGTGAAGGCCAGAAGTATGAATGGGTTAAAAAAAGAACTAGGTAAGTTCCTGGAGGATAGGTCCATCAATGGCTATTAGCCAAGATGGTCAGGGACCCAACCCCATGCTGTGAGTGTCCCTAAACCTCTGACTGCCAGAACTTGGGACTGGAGAACAGGGGATGGATCAGTCAAAAAATTGTCCTGTTCTGTTCATTCTCTTAAAGCATCTGACCCTGGCCACTGTCAGAAGACCAGACACTGGGTTAGATGGACCATTGGTCTGACCCAGTACGGTCATTCTTATGTTAAAGGAAGGAGACCCCCTCTCCCCCCAAAAAAAAAGACTATACTGGGGGGAGGGGGGATCCCTTCCTGACCCCTGCAGGTGATTGGCTGAAGCCCTGAAGCATGAGATGTTTAGGAACATAAGACATAAACTGGATTGGAGCCCCAGGACTGCTAAGCCCTACCCCCTTTCATCAGAAGCAACCTGATATACAATCCCACTCATAAATTTGTCAAGCTCTCTCTTAAAACTAATTAAGTCCACCACCTGCCCCCAAGGAGAGTGAATCAAGGTTGGTCATGGGGAATTGAATCCCCCAGCAAATTCCAGTGGGGAGAATGACTCAGGTTCCATTGAAAACATGAGATGTTGCTGTAATTAAAAGGCACTGGGAATACCTCCAACATGGAGAGGATTTTTTACCTGATATTTGATAATTATACAGAAAATGGCAAAATCTGAGGTTTTGTATGAATGTTCAGTAATTAAAGAAAGAATTGTGGAAATGGAGGTATTTTGAATCAATTTTCACAAATAAGAGAGGAAAGTGGGAATATGAGAGGAATTGTATGTTAATAGTTCATAACAGGAATAGAAGCAAAATTTGAATGAATTTCTTATCAGTATTTTATCAGTAGAGAGAAAAAAAACCAACATTTGAGACGCAATCCTTGAAATATTCAAGATTTGAGGAAAGGGCAAAACCTGAGGAGATTTTAATGTTAACATTTTATGATGAGAGAGATATAGAAATATCACAGGGGATATTAAATGAGTAATAGATAACTAGAGAGAAAATGGGGCAAGACTTTAGGGTATTTTATATCAATCTTGGGGAGTTTTATATCAGAATTGGGGAGAAGTGGGTCAAAAACTAAATATTTGATAATAGGGAGAAACATTAAGATCTGAGGGCATTTTACATCCATATTCAATAATGAGAGCGAAAAGTGGGAACACTTGAAAGGATTTTATATGGCTGTTTGTAACCAAACACCCTCCCCTCCCCCGCCACACACACATTCACATGATGAGCAGGGAGTCCTTTGAATAGCTGCTTTAAGAGGACAAGGCAGAGGAATATGGAGAAGGACGGCTCCCTGGCAGCATGGAAGGGGCAGCATCAGGGGACGGGCAGGTGACTGGTGGGAGCTGCATTAGGCAGTTGTATGTGGGGGGGCGGGGGCAGTAGCTGGGACTGGGTAAACTGAGGCTGGGTGGGCAGTCTCCACTGGGGACTCTAGTTCCTCCCTTCTCCTCCTGTGCATCTTCCATGCCCGATGGCTATCAGACAATGGCCACCCAATCCCACCCCACAGGCAGCCTGGTCTCAAGGCTCTCCCAAGCAGCGCCCGCTAACCCCCTTCCCATCTGGGGAATGACACACGACAATAATTTCCTGCCTAAACAAGGACAATCTGCTGCAGAGAAAACCGGCAGGGAAATATCCAAAATCTGAGGAGATTTGAAATTGACACTGGAGAATTAGAGAGAAAATGGGGCAAAATCTGAGGAGAATAGAAAAGGGGTCAATAATTTGAGAAAAAAAGTGTGGGGGGGAAATCTACATAGATTTTACCTCCATATTCGATAATTCGAGAGAAATGGGGGGGCACTGGAGAGAATTTTCATCAGTATTTGGGAGGGAAATGGCCAATTCTGAGGTGATTTCATCCTCCCTTGTCCCTGCTATTCTATGTTCTCTTCTCCTCTTGCTGTAATTTCCTGACTACACAGAGACAGTTAAATCTACATGTCTCTCGCCCCTCTCCCTTTAATCTCGGTTTTATTTTGTCTCTCTTCCCTTTCTCACAACTCCACCCCCAAACACAAAGGGGAAAACCCACTGGAGACAGGTCTCCTTGCTCCCCCCTCCACAATCCCAGTTTTGCTCCTGGAGCAGATCCTGGCAAGAGCTGAGAGCAACAGCGTCACTGTTGTTAACACAGCTCCAATGACTCCCGCAGGAACATTAGCAACAAGGGAGCAGGTTCCGAGGCCGTGAGATGTGACATTCCAGGAGCATTTGTGCCTGTCCAGTCCCCAGCACTTTCACTGAGGTTTCACTCCATCACCTGGTGTCCCCGGCTCAGGGGTTGAAGTCAGCAGAGCCGGGAGCTGCCCTAGGGGACTGGTTCCAGCCAGGGAAAGTCCCCACCTACTGCTGGGCTGAGGGTACGTTGATGGGGCATCATGCCGTGGTGTGGGAGAGGTAGCAGGGGCTTGTGCTCTTGCAGCCATTATAGACAGGAGTTGCTGGAACAGTTCTCTCTGTTGGGCTCTGTCCTCCTCCCTTAGCTGCCGTTCCTGTTCCAGGAACTGTTTTGCAAGTGCCTGCTCCCTGGCTGAAACGCTTGCCTCCAGCTGGATGGCGAGCCTCAGCCGCTCCACCTGCCTCTCAGCACGCCGTTGTTCCAGTCTTTCATCCCTCTGCTTCTGGTACTGCATCTGCTGCTCTACCCTCTGAAGAACATGGACCATGACTTCATCACGGAAACGCTTTCTTTTGGAACGGTCCGCGAGGGTACGCTGGGCCAGGGATGGAGTTCCTGAAGAACAGCAGGCTGTGTAGCTTGAGGGTCCTGAAACAGGACAAGGAAGAGAGGGTTAGTGTCTAACCTAGCTCAGCAGAGACCGAATCAATAACTGAGGAATCCCAAGGACATAAAATGTAGCAGTTCTGAAGTGAACCT